>NC_057797.1:442693462-442942125 GCF_018294505.1 Triticum aestivum
ACTCGATCGGGTTCAGTTAACAGCCATCGATCGATCCCTCGGGTTCAGTAACGCGTAGCCTGCAGTGCAATCACTCGGGTTCAGTTAGAGCCCAACGCCTCGCACCCACGTGCATTCGTGTATGAGAGAAACGCGCATTGCTCGGCCCCGACCACCCACCGTAACCGGGAACACCCCGATATTTTCCTCGCCCTTGCTTCTACCATGGTTTTTCTGTCATGGACGGCCCAAAGAATGTCATGCAGCTGCGTCTCCGGACCGCCCAGGACGAAAAGCACATATTCTGCCATGATTTTTTTTCATAGAAGTAGGAGCCCACCACATCTATGATGATACCAGGTTTTGTCACAATTATCGTCATAGAAGTGTCAAAAGTATGACAGAAAAAATTCGTTCGGCCCAAAATGTCATGAATGTGTCTTTTTTGTAGTGCTAGGGCGCGCCATAGAGGGCCGGCCCTCCCCCCTCCTCCACTCCTTTATATACGGGGGAGGGGGCACCCCATATACATACAAGTTTATCATTATCTTAACCGTGTGCGGTGCCCCCCTCCACCATAATTCACCTCAGTCATATCGTAGCGGTGCTTAGGCAAAGCCCTATTCCAATAGCTTCATCATCACTGTCATCACACCTCATGCTGACGAAACTCTCCCTCGACACTCAGCTGGATCTAGAGTTCGTGGGACATCACCTAGCTGAATGTGTGCAGATTGTGGAGGCGCTGTACCTTCGGTGCTAGGATCGGTCGAATTGTGAAGACGTTCGACTACATCAACCGCGTTGTCATAACGCTTCAGCTTACGGTCTACGAGGGTATGTAGAAAACACTCTTCCCCTCTCGTTGCTATGCATCACCTAGATAGATCTTGCGTGTGCGTAGGAATTTTTTTGAAGTTACTGTGTTCCCCAATAGTTAGTAGATGTTATGATGTTGTCCATGCTTAGTTTGATCTGTGTCTGTTCTTAATATCATGCAATGCTTAGTTCTTGTTATGAGGAAGATTCTTGCATGCGCTTGGTACTTGCTTTGTCATCTGCTTGTTTGGATGATATGTATTTGGTTGCCTTGCGAGTACATTCAAAGTACTCACAGAGTACATTCAAAGTACTCACGGAGTACATTCAAAGTACTCACCTGGTGTTGCACATGGCCAGATTGCATGAGGAGATTCGTCGCGCTAGGCCGTAAACTTGCCAGTCCTGTGAGTTGTGGAGCCCAGCCAGAGTCGATGTGCTGTCATACCAAGATTTTCACCGCCATTTAGATATCCTTAGAGCTATGCCAGATGATTGTATTCATCAATGATATAATCCTATATACATGTATTTGATGAATACTCTTGTACCTGGAATGTTGTATCATGTACCTATCATGCGTCAGGTGTTATCCTAGGCTGACGTGCGAAGGCCCCCTGCTCCATGCGGATCGGGGTGCCACATTATGACTAAAGGTTATGCATTACAGTGAATAGTTAAGAGATTATGAGTCGCCCTAGCCATTGAGTGAAGTAATTATCAAGTTATGGAAGCATGGCGGGTTAAGTTGTGAAAGTATGAGGCGGCAGCATGTTGGCGGGTTAATCGAAAGGAGCAATTTTCTAAAGTTCATTGGTAATTTATAAATGCAGTGTTAAGCCGCTCACAAAGTGAAGGGCGGGTCACTAGTTTATGAATCTAAGATTGCTGAATTTTTACAAAGTGTGGAACAAACAGATTTCACAATTTACGACTATATTTACGGATCCGCAACAGCTTAGAAAAGATGAATAATTCCTAAACCTAGAAAACAGTTGTGGAAGAACTAGCAAAGTGCGAATTGATTCTAAAATGGAAAGGGGTTGTTGTAGATACTAGATGAAGGTCAAAACTGCTGCCGCATTGTTCCTATATTATTTTTTGGATTGAAGCATGAGTTCTATGCACAAACTGGATGAACTCGGATGAACAACGATGAACTCCATGAACTTGAATACCCTAATGTGGATCTGAGCAGGGGAAGGAATGGTACTTGATGGAGTTAGTGGAAAGCGGAGGAGTGCCACAGACCTCTGGTCTCAACAGGTTGATGCAGCGGCCTTGATGGAGTCGCTGGCAAAGCTTGGCTAGGGCAGTGGAGCTCCGGTTGTGGCTGAGGTCGCAAGGAAGAAGAAGTGGGAGAGAGGATGGGGTAAAAAGTGAACATGCAGGCCCCTTGTCCCTATTTATAAGGAAAAAGTGAAACATCATGTGCGGAGATCGAGGAGGCATGATAATTTTATCACCAAAAGAGGCGCCTCGATTTTCGAAATGGCTGGTTAATGCAAAGATTCATTGTGACGTCATGACGATTCTTTTTAATTTAATAATATGAAATCATCTTTTCTTATGGCAGGTCATGAAGATATGCTCAAGGTTAAGTTTAAGAAGAATTCAAGAAGAGTTGCCAACTGGAGGATGAAGATTGACATGAACAAGTTCAAATCAATCTGGGGCCTAATGTTGGGGATATAACCCCACGGTGTGACCCGCCTAGGAGGGGCTGGGTTACACTGTTGGCGACTCATAAGTGGAAGCCTAAATAGGCCCAAGAATATAAGATATGAAGATTGGAGGGGCTTACAAGGCGGGCCTGTTGAAGGCCCAAGATCCGGAGATGGTGCTGTAACCCGGAGATGTGAGTCGCCCGATTGCAACTTGCCTAGCAAGGCAAGGTGACTTAGAACCCAAGTCGGTCACGTTATATGATCCGACCTGGACTCTTGTATGCCCAGGGGCTCGACCTATGTATATAAAGGCGAGACCCTGCGACGGGTAAACTCAAGTTACAATCAATCAAGAGCTAGGTTCAGCGATTCCGCTCCCTTGTAATCAATACTCAATCAATACAACACAAAGCAGGAAGTAGGCTTTTACCTCGTCGGTGAGGGGCCAAACCTGGGTAAATTCGTGTCTTTTGTCCCGCTCAACCCCTTTAAGGTAATCACCATAGCCATGGCCTCACACCTAAGTCCTTTCACGAGGGCATCTACCATGACAAAACCACGACAGTGCCGAGTTGACCATTAGTAGGCATAGGAATTTTGAGGCCTTTGCAGTATTGCATGCCAAACTTCTTCAGGCAATCTTTGAGGTATTTCTCTTGAGAAATGAAGATGCCATTGGGTTGTTGACGAATTTGAAGACCAAGGAAGAATTTCAATTCTCCCATCATTGACATCTGATACTCTTCACAGGTCATGTATGCAAATTCGTCACTAAAACGCTTGTTAGTGCAACCAAAGATAATATCATCAACATATATTTGGCATATGAATAGTTCACCATCATAAGATTTAGTGAAAAGAGTAGGATCAAGTGAATCAGGTTTGAAACCCTTTTTCTTCAGGAATTCCTTCAATGTATCATACCAAGCCCATGAGGCTTGCTTGAGGCCATAGAGAGCCTTGTTCAGTTTGAAGACTTTGTTCGAATGCTTTGGATCCTCAAAACATGGTGGTTGAGCAACATAACTTCTTCCTCAAGCTTACTATTGAGGAATGCACTTTTCACATCCATTTGATATAAGAGAATATTTATGCAAGCAATATATGAATAGCTTCAAGCCTAGCAACAGGTGCAAAAGTTTCACCAAAGTCAATACCCTCAACCTGTGTGTAGCCTTGTGCTACAAGACGAGCCTTATTCCTTACCACTTGGCCATTTTTGTCTTGCGTGTTGCAGTAGATCCACTTAGTGCCGACGATATTGTGCTTACATGGATCAGGACGATTCATGAGGTCCCACACATTGTTGAGCTCGAATTTTTGCAATTCTTCTTGCATGGCTTGAATCCACTCAGGCTCCATAAATGCTTCATCAACTTTGGTGGGCTATGTGATAGAGACAAATGCAAAATACCCACAAAAGTTAGCAAGATGTAAATCCCTTGAGCGAGTGAGGGGACCAAGTGCAATGATGTTGTCGAGGATCTTCTCAATATGCACTTCATTCTCCACTCGAGGATGAGCTGGACGAGGGCCTTGTTGGGGTTGAGCATTTTCCTCAGAGTCATTTTCTTCAAGAGCAACAGTTTCTTCAGGACGAGGAATGATCACTTCTTCTTCAGCTATTTCTTCACTGGGCACTATTTCACCAGTGCCCATCAGCTTGATAGATTCCTCAGGAAGCATTTCACCTACCACAGGAGGCAGGTGCTCTCTTTGCGAGTCGTTAGTTTCATCAAACTGCACATCTACAGTTTCAACAACCTTGTTGTGGTAGGTGTTGAAGACTCTGTAGGCATGCGAGTCCTTTTTGTAACCAAGCATAAAACCCTCATGTGTTGTTGGTGCAAATTTGGAATTGTGATGAGGATCTCTAATCCAGCATTTAGCACCAAAGATTTGAAATAACTTACATTGGGCTTTTTGTCAGTGAGGAACTCATATGAAGTCTTTTTGAGGAATTTGTGAATATATATACCTGATTGATGATGTGACAAGCAGTATCAATTGCTTTAGGCCACCATCGGCGAGGTGTCTTGTATTCATCAAGCATAGTGTGGGCCATCTTAATGAGTATCCTATTCTTGCGCTCAAAAATTCCATTCTGCTGAGGAGTATAAGGAGCGGATAGCTCATGAGTGATACCAAGTTCATCAAGATAGTCATCAAGGCCTGTGTTCTTGAACTCGATGCCGTTGTCGCTTCTGATATGCTTGATCTTGATGACATAATTTGTCATGGCAAGGTTAGTGAATCATCTAAAGACGCCCTGCACTTCAATCTTGAAGGTGATGATATGCACCCAGGTGTAACGAGAATAATCATCAACAATGACGAATCCATAGAGTGATGCTGCATTGGTTAGTGTAGCATAATGAGTGGGACCAAAGAGATCCATATGAAGTAATTCAAAGGGACGAGTGGTGGTCATGATTATCTTCACGGAGTGCTTGGATCTGGTCATATTTCCAGCCTCACAAGCACCTCAAAGGTGATCTTTGATGAATTTGACGCCCTCGACGCCAATCATATGCTTCTTCTTGACGAGTGCGCTCAAATTCCTCATGCCAGCATGTTCAAGTCGTCGATACCATAGCTAGCACTCTGAAGCTTTTGCTAGTAGACATGTGGTTGGTTACTAGAGAGAAATCTACAATATACAAATCACTTCTCCTAAAGCCTTCGAATACTTTGGACATGTCAAATTCCATTAGCACAGTGCATCTATATCTGCCAAAGATGACAATCATATCAAGATCACAAAGCATTGAGACAGACATGAGGTTGTATCCTAGGGACTCGACAAGCATCACTTTTTACATGTGTCGATCCTTTGAGATAGCAACCTTACCTAGACCCAATACATTGCTTTTTTCCTTTGTCAGCGTAGGTGATATGCTTAAGATGAGATGGAGTAAGGGGAGCACTCGTGAGGAGATTCCTATCACTAGTCATGTGATTGGTGCAGCCACTGTCCAGAACCCATTCAGTAGCTTTTGGAGTATCATCCAGTAGAATCATTAGTCTCACTTACAAATTCATATACTTCAGTTAAAGAATATGATGGTCAATTTCGTTAGTGAATTTCATCAGTAATCATATAAGTAGCATAGGGATGTGTGAAATGAGGAATTCATTTCATCATGATTAGCTTGCATCCCAACAAGCATTCATGTTAGGACTTTAACAAATTCATCAGACATTTATTGTTTCTGAAGACCTGACCCTGCAAAAGAGATTAGTTCTTCTTCTTAGCCACCCACATCTGAATGGGTGGCTAAGAAGCAATGTAGCGCAAAGCATTGATAGAGAACTTAGGCATTGAATAATATGCATTTCTCTTCACATGAGGAGTATAGTACTCAAGGAATATGCAGAGAAATTCTTTGCAGTTTTGTGCACATAGTGATTTGAAGAATAATGCACATATTCATCAGATTGTTGTTTGTTTCCCTGCATTGAAGTACGAGCATGGGTTGACCTGCGTCCATTTGACGACTTTGGCCATGTGAAGAGATTGCCCTGGGGTTGTTCCTTTTCTTCGGTGGTGTCATGATGACATTCACCTGAAGATTTTGAAGAATAGTTTTGGGCACCCATATTTTCTTCACAGGGGAGCCATTCCTGCAGTTAGTACTAACAAATCTAGAAAAACTTCACCATTCTGATTTTTGAATAGCTTGTAGTTGGAGTCAAATGACTCGTTAGAAGAATCTGGAGCATCATAGTTAAAGCCAGATAGAGTGGATGGATCAACTGGAGGTCCTTTTGCAACAACCCATGAGGTTTTGGGATACTGCTCAGGTTTCCAATAAGATCCATCTGCATTCAGCTTTCTCTCAAAAGCAATACCTTCTTTCCTAGGGTTCCAATTAAGAATCTGCTTCTTGAGCACATCACAAAGAGTTTGGTGCCCTTTGAGACTTTTGTATATGCCTGTGACGTACAATTCCTTCAGACCTGCATTTTCATCAGTGAAACTTGTGGTTTCCTCAGATGAGGTGATACGTCCATTTTGCATCATGTTTTCCTACTGTTATTTATGATGTTTTTATCCATAATAATGCTTTTTGGAGTAATTCTAATGACTTTTCTCTCATAATATGCAAGGTACACACAGAGAGGAAGAATTCCGGCAAATGGAAATCTGGACCTGGAAAAGCTACATCAGGCCACCTATTATGCACAACTCCAAACAAGTTGAAACTTCACGGAGAATTTTCATCAAATAAATGAAGAATATTGGAGCAAATAACTGCCAGAGGGGGCCCACCAGGTGGGCACAACCCACCTGGGCGCGCCAGGGAGCCCAGGCGCGCCCTGGTGGGTTGTGCTCACCCAGGCCCACCTCCGGTGCCCATCTTCTGGTATATAAGTCATTTTGACCTAGAAAAAATAGGAGGACTTTCGGGATGGAGCGCCGCCGTCTCGAGGTGGAACTTGGGCAGGAGCGATTCCGCCGGGGGAACTTCCCTCCCGGAGGGGGAAATCATCGTCATCATCATCACCAACAACTCTCCCATCTTGTGGAGGGCAATCTCCATCAACATCTTCAATAGCGCCATCTCATCTCAAACCCTAGTTCATCTCTTGTGTTCAATCTTGTTACCAGAACTATAGATTGGTGCTTGTGGGTGACTAGTAGTGTTGATTACATCTTGTAGTTGATTACTATATGGTTTATTTGGTGGAAGATTATATGTTCAGATCCAATATGCTATTTAATAACCCTCTGATATTGAGCATGATTATCATTTGTGAGTAGTTACTTTTGTTCTTGAGGTCACGGGAGAAATCATGTTGCAAGTAATCATGTGAATTTGATATGTATTTGATATTTTGATAGTATGTATGTTGTGATTCTCGTAGTTGCGGATGCTTGCGGGAGGGTTAATCATACGTAGGAGGTTTGTTCAAGTAAGAACAGCACCTAAGCACCGGTCCACCCACATATCAAATTATCAAAGTAGTGAACGCAAATCAAACCAACATGATGAAAGTGACTAGATGAAATTCCCGTGTACCCTCAAGAACGCTTTGCTTATCATAAGAGACCGTTTTGGCATGTCCTTTGCCTCAAAAGGATTGGGCTACCTTGCTGCACTTTTGTTTTCGTTACTTGATCGTTACAAACTATCTTACTATCAAACTACTTTGTTACTTACAATTTCATCACTTGCAGACATCACCTTGCTGAAAACCGCTTGTCATTTCCTTCTGCTCCTCGTTGGGTTCGACACTCTTACTTATCAAAAAGAGCTCCAATTGATCCCCTATACTTGTGGGTCATCAAGGCTATTTTATGGTACCGTTGCAAGGAGTGAAGCACCTTTGGTAAGTGGAATTTGGTAAGGAAACATTTATATAGTGTGCTGAAATATATTTTCACTTGTTACTATGGAAAACAATCCTTTGAGGGGTTTTTTCGGGGTATCTTCACCTTGACCGGAACCACAATTAGCTACCCCTCAACCTACTGCACCTACTGAAAATATTGAATATGAAATTCCTTCGGGTATGATAGAACAACTGCTAGCTAATCCTTATGCAGGAGATGGAACCGAACATCCTAATATGCACTTGATATATGTAGAACAAATTTGTGGATTGCTCAAGCTTGCAGGTTTACCCAGAGATGAAGTTATGAAAAAGGTTTTCCCTTTATCTTTGAAGGAAAAAGCATTGGCATGGTATAAGCTATGCAATGATATTGGATCTTGGAATTGGAATCGTTTGAAATTGGAGTTCCATCAAAAAAATTATCATGTGCATCTAGTTCATTGTGATCGGAATTATCAATATAATTTTTGGCCTCGTGAAGGTGAAAGTATCGCTCTAGCTTGGGGGAGGCTTAAGTCAATGTTACATCCATGCCCCAATCATGACCTCTCAAGAGAAATTATTATCCATAACTTTTATGCTCGTCTTTCTCGTAATGATCAAACCATGCCCGATACTTCTTGTGCTGGTTCTTTTATGAAGAAGACTATTGAATTCCGGTGGGATCTTTTGGAAAGAATTAAACGCAACTTTGAAGATTGGGAACTCGATGAAGGTAAAGATTTAGGTATTAAACTTAAGTATGATTGTGTTAAATCTTTTATGGATACCGATGCTTTTCAAAAGTTTAGCACTAAATATGGACTTGACTGTGAGATAGTAGCCTCCTTTTGTGAATCATTTGCTACTCATGTTGATATCCCTAAAGAGAAGTGGTTTAAATATCACCCACCTATTAAAGAAGAAATTAAAGAACATGTGCTAGTTAAAGAAGAAACTATACTTTACAATGTTGATCCCGCTGTTCCTTCTGCTTATATTGAGAAACCACCTTTCCATGTTAGGATAAAGGAACATTTTAAAGTTTCAACTCTGGTCAACAAAAGCTATATTAGAACACCTAAACCTGATGAACAAATTAAAGTAGAACATAGTATTGATATGGTTAAAGATCTCTTGGAAGAAGATGTAGATGGGCATGTTATTTACTTTTGTGAAGAAGCTACTAGAATTGCCAAACCTGATAAAAAGGATAAACATAGACCTGTTGTCGGCATGCCCGTTGTCTTAGTTAAAATAGGAGATCATTGTTATCATGGTTTATGTGACATAGGTGCTAGTGTGAGTGCTATTCCTTACACTTTATACCAAGAAATTATGAATGACATAGCACCTGTAGAGATAGAAGACATAGATGTTACTATTAAACTTGCTAATAGAGACACTATCTCACCAATTGGGATTGTTAGAGATGTTGAAGTCTTGTGTGGGAAAATAAAATACCCTACTGATTTTCTTGTTCTTGGTTCCCCACGAGATGAATTTTGTCCCATTATCTTTGGTAGACCTTTCTTGAACACCGTTAATGCTAAAATAGATTGTAAGACACAAACTATTGGTGTTAGTTTTGGGGATGAGTCTCATGAGTTTAATTTTTCCAAGTTTAGTAGAAAGCTTCATGAAAAGGATTTGCCTAGTAAAGATGAATTAATTGGTCTTTCTTCTATTGTTGTGCCTCCTACTGATCCACTAGAACAATATTTGCTAGACCATGAAAATGATTTACATATGCATGAAATAAATGAAATAGATAAGATTTTCTATGAACAACGTCCTTTGCTTAAACACAATTTGCCTATTGAAACTCTAGGAGGTCCTCCTCCACCTAAAGGTGATCCTGTGTTTGAATTAAAACAATTGCCAGACACTTTGAAATATGCTTATCTTGATGAAAAGAAGATATATCCTATTATTATTAGTGCTAACCTTTCAGAACATGAAGAAGAAAGATTATTGAAAGTTCTAAGGAACCACCGAGCTGCTATTGGATATACTCTTGACGATTTAAAGGGCTTTAGTCACACTCTATGTCAGCACAAAATTAATATGGAACCTGATGCTAAACCCGTTGTTGATCACCAATGTCGGTTAAATCCAAAAATGAAGGAAATGGTAAGAACGGAAATCTTAAAACTTTTGGAAGCAGGTATAATCTATCTTATAGCTGATAGTAGATGGGTAAGTCTTGTTCATTGTGTCCCTAAGAAAGGAGGTATAACTGTTGGTCCTAATGATAAGAATGGACTTATTCCACAAAGAATTGTTACAGGCTATAGAATGGTAATTGATCTTAGAAAATTAAACAAAGCAACTAGGAAAGATCATTATCGACCCTTTTATTGATCAAATGCTTGAAAGATTATCTAACTGATGTCTACTACACAACCTTCTTCTTGTAGACGTTGTTGGGCCTCCAAGTGCAGAGGTTTGTAGGACAGTAGCAAATTTCCCTCAAGTGGATGACCTAAGGTTTATCAATCCGCAGGAGGCGTAGGATGAAGATGGTCTCTCTCAAGCAACCCTGCAACCAAATAACAAATAGTCTCTTGTGTCCCCAACACACCCAATACAATGGTAAATTGTATAGGTGCACTAGTTCGGCGAAGAGATGGTGATACAAGTGGTATATGGATAGTAGATAAAGGTATTTGTAATCTGAAATTATAAAAACAGCAAGGTAACTAATGATAAAAGTAAGCGTAAGCGGTACTGCAATGCATGGAAATAAGGCCTAGGGTTCATACTTTCACTAGTGTAAGTTCCCTCAACAATACTAACATAATTGGATCACATAACTATCCCTCAACATGCAACAAAGAGTCACTCCATAGTCACTAATAGCGGAGAACGAACGAAGAGATTATGGTAGGGTACGAAACCACCTCAAAGTTATTCTTTCCAATCAATCCGTTGGGCTATTCCTATAAGTGTCACAAACAGCCCTAGAGTTCGTACTAGAATAACACCTTAAGACACAAATCAACCAAAACCCTAATGTCACCTAGATACTCCAATGTCACCTCAAGTATCCGTGGGTATGATTATACGATATGCATCACACAATCTCAGATTCATCTATTCAACCAACACAAGGACCTCAAAGAGTGCCCCAAAGTTCTACCGGAGAATCACGACGAAAACGTGTGCCAACCCCTATGCATAGGTTCATGGGTGGAACCCGCAAGTTGATCACCAAAACATACATCAAGTGAATCACGTGATATCCCATTGTCACCACAGATATCCACGGCAAGACATACATCAAGTGTTCTCAAATCTTTAAAGACTCAATCCGATAAGATAACTTCAAAGGGGAAACTCAATTCATTACAAGAGAGTAGAGGGGGGGAAGAAACATCATAGGATCCAACTATAATAGCAAAGCTCGCGATACATCAAGATCGTATCACCTCAAGAACACGAGAGAGAGAGAGAGAGATCAAACACATAGCTACTGGTACATACCCTCAGCCCTGAGGGAGAACTACTCCCTCCTCGTCATGGAGAGCACCGGGATGATGAATATGGCCACCGGAGAAGGATTCCCCCTCCGGCAGGGTGCCGGAACGGGTCTACATTGGCTTTCGGTGGCTACGAAGGCTTTTGGAGGCGAAACTCCCGACCTATTGTGCTCCCCGATGTTTTTAGGGTATATGGAGATATATAGGCGGAAGAAGTACGTCAGGGGGGGCACGAGGGGCTCACGAGGGTGGAGGGCGCCCCTCTGCCTCGTGACCTCCTCGCAGATCCCCTGACATGCACTCCAAGTCTTCTGGACTTCTTTCCTTCCAAAAATGAGTTCCGTGAAGTTTTAGGTCAATTGGACTCCGTTTGATTTTCCTTTTCTTCGAAACCCTAAAACAGGGTAAAAACAGAAACTGGCACTGGGCTCTGGGTTAATAGGTTAGTCCCAAAAATGATATAAAAGTGTATAATAAAGCCCATAAACATTCAAAATAGAATATAATATAGCATGGGGCAATCAAAAATTATAGATACGTTGGATACGTATCAGCATCCCCAAGCTTAATTCCTGCTCGTCCTCGAGTAGGTAAATGATAAAAATAGAATTTTTGATGTGGAGTGCTACTTGGCATAACTTCAATGTAATTCTTCTTAATTGTGGCATGAATATTCAGATCCATAAGATTCAAGACAAAAGTTTAATATTGACATAAAACCAATAATACTTCAAGCATACTAACTAAGCAATTATGTCTTCTCAAAATAACATGGCCAAAGAAAGCTATCCCTACAAAATCATATAGTCTGGCTATGCTCTATCTTCACCACACAAAATATTTAAATCATGCACAACCCCGATGACAAGCCAAGCAATTGTTTCATACTTTTGATGTTCTCAAACTTTTTCAATCTTCACGCAATACATGAGCGTGAGCCATGGACATAGCACTATATGTGTAATAGAATGGTGGTTGTGGAGAAGACAAAAAGGAGAAGATAGTCTCACATCAACTAGGCGTATCAACGGGCTATGGAGATGCCCATCAATAGATATCAATGTGAGTGAGTAGGGATTGCCATGCAACGGATGCACTAGAGCTATAAGTATATGAAAGCTCAACAAAAGAAACTAAGTGGGTGTGCATCCAACTCGCTTGCTCACGAAGACCTAGGGCATTTTGAGGAAGCCCATCATTGGAATATACAAGCCAAGTTCTATAATGAAAGATTCCCACTAGTATATGAAAGTGACAACATAGGAGACTCTCTATCATGAAGATCATGGTGCTACTTTGAAGCACAAGTGTGGGAAAAGGATAGTAGCATTGTCCCTTCTCTCTTTTTCTCTCACTTTTTTATTTTTTATTTGGGCCTTCTTTTTTATGGCCTCTTTTCTCTTTTTTATTTGGGCTTCTTTGGCCTCTTTAATTTTTTTTTATTTTCCTTCGGAGTCTCATCCCGACTTATGGGGGAATCATAGTCTCCATCATCCTTTCCTCACTGGGACAATGCTCTAATAATGATGATCATCACACTTTTATTTACTTACAACTCGATACTTAGAACAAGATATGACTATATGAATGCCTCCGGTGGTGTACCGGGATGTGCAATGATGCATGAGTGACATGTATGAAAGAATTATGAACGGTGGATTTTCCACAAATACAATGTCAACTACATGATCATGCTAAGCAATATGACAATGATGGAGCTTGTCATAATAAACGGAACGGTGGAAAGTTGCATGGCAATATATCTCGGAATGGCTATGGAAATGCCATAATAGGTAGGTATGGTGGCTGTTTTGAGGAAGGTATATGGTGGGTGTATGATACCGACAAAAGTTGCGTGGTACAAGAGAGTCTAGCAATGGTGGAAGGGTGAGAGTGCGTATAATCCATGGACTCAACATTAGTCATAAAGAACTCACATAATTATTGCAAAAATCTATTAGTTATCGAAACAAAGTACTACGCGCATGCTCCTAGGGGGATAGATTGGTAGAAAAAGACCATCGCTCGTCCCCGACCGCCACTCATAAGGAAGACAGTCAATAAATAAATCATGCTCCGACTTGATCACATAACGGTTCACCATACGTGCATGCTACGGGAATCACAAACTTCAACACAAGTATTTCTCAAATTCGCAACTACTCAACTAGCATGACTCTAATATCACCATCTCCATATCTCAAAACAATCATCAAGTATCAAACTTCTCATAGTATTCAATGCACTTTATATGAAAGTTTTTATTATATCCCTCTTGGATGCCCATCATATTAGGACTAAATTCATAACCAAAGCAAACTACCATGCTGTTCTAAAGACTCTCAAAATAATATAAGTGAAGCACGAGATTTCATCTATTTCTTCAAAATAAAACTACCACCATGCTCTAAAAGATATAAGTGAAGCACTAGAGCAAACGACAAACTACTCCGAAAGATATAAGTGAAGATCAATGAGTAGTCGAATAATTATGCAACTATGTGAAGACTCTCTAACATTTAATAATTTCAGATCTTGGTATTCTATTCAAACAGCAAGCAAAGCAAAATAAAATGACATTCTAAGAATGGCAAACATCATGTGAAGAAGCAAAAACTTAGGATCAACCGATACTAACCGATAGTTGTTGAAGAAGAAAGGTGGGATGCCAACCGGGGCATCCCCAAGCTTAGACGCTTGAGACTTCTTGAAATATTATCTTGGGTGCCTTGGGCATCCCCAAGCTTGAGCTTTTGTGTCTCCTTAATTCCTCTCATATCACGGTCTCCCTAAATCTCAAAAGCTTCATCCACACAAAACTCAACAAGGACTCGTGAGATAAGTTAGTATAAACCATTGCCAAAACCTTATCATACTCTACTGTAGCAAATCACTAAAATTATTATTCAACATTTCATACTAAATTCCTCTGCGTATTTAATAGTCCTATCCTCAAATAGAATCATTAAAGAAGCAAACATATGCAAACAATGCAAACATAACAGCAATCTGCCTAAACAGGATAGTCTGTAAAGAATGCTGCAACATCCATACTTCCCTAGATCCAAAAATTATGAAAGAAAATTACCACTGTAGTAAATTTATCAGAGCTTAATATGCAAAAGGTTTCAACATTTTATCACATTTTGACTTCTCTAGGGAATTATTGCAACAGCGGTCAACTTTCTGTTTTCAAACAGCAACATGTATACTTGTAACATAGGCATAGTAAAGGCTATCAATGCCACTTTTATTGAAATAAAATATGAAAAACATTGTTCTAAATAACAGCAAGCAAATCCTAACAAAATAAATTGACGCTCCAAGCAAAACACATATCATGTGGCGAATAAAAATATAGCTCCAAGTAAAGTTACCGATGAACGAAGACGAAAGAGGGGATGCCTTCCGGGGCATCCCCAAGATTAGGCTCTTGGTTGTCCTGAATATTACCTTGGGGTGCCTTCGGCATCCCCAAGCTTAGGCTCTTGCCACTCTTTATTCCATAGTCCATCGAATCCTTACCCAAAACTTGAAAACTTCACAACACAAAACTTAACAGAAAACTCATAAGCTCCGTTAGCGAAAGAAAACAAAACACTACTTCAAGGTACTGTAATGAACTCATTCTTTATTTATATTGGTGTTAAACCTACTGTATTCCAACTTCTCTATGGTTTATAAACTATTTTACTAGCCATAGATTCATCAAAATAAGCAAACAACACACGAAAAACAGAATCTGTCAAAAACAGAACAGTCTGTAGTAATATGGATCAAACGTATACTTATGGAACTCATAAAATTCTAAAATAAATTTCTGGACCTGAGCAATTTATCTATTAATCATATGCAAAACGAATTAACTAAATATCACTCCCCAAATAAAAATGGCAGCAATTATCGTGAGCGCTAAAGTTTCTGTTTTTTACAGCATGATCAACAAGACTTTCCCCAAGTCTTCCCAAAGGTTCTACTTGGCACAAACACTAATTAAAAGCATAAAACAACATCTAAACAGAGGCTATATGAATTATTTATTACTAAACAGGAACAAAAAGTAAAGAACAAGAATAAAATTGGGTTTCCTCCCAACAAGTGCTATCGTTTAACGCCCCTAGCTAGGCATGATGATTTCAATGATGCTCACATAAAGGATAAGAATTGAAACATAAAGAGAGCATCATGAAGAATATGACTAGCACATTTAAGTCTAACATACTTCCTATGCATAGGGATATTGTGAGGAAACAACTTGTGGGAACAAGAATCAACTTGCATAGGAAGGTAAAACAAGCATAACTTCAAAATTTTAAGCACATAGAGAGGAAACTTGATATTATTGCAATTCCTACAAGCATATATTCCTCCCTCATAATAATTTTCAGTAGCATCATGAATGAATTCAACAATATAACCAGCACCTAAAGCATTCTTTTCATGATCTACAAGCATAGAAAATTTACTACTCTCCACACAAGCAAAATTCTTCTCATGAATAATAGTGGGAGCAAACTCAACAAAATAACTATCATGTGATTGAAAATTAAGATCAAGATGACAAGTTTCATTGTTATCATTATTCTTTAAAGCATACGTGTCATCACAATAATCATCATAGATAGGAGGCATGCTTTCATCATAATAAATTTGCTCATCAAAACTTGGGGGACAAAAAATATCATCTTCATCAAACATAGCTTCCCCAAGCTTGTGGCTTTGCATATCATTAGCATCATGGATATTCAAGGAATTCATACTAACAACATTGCAATCATGCTCATCATTCAAATATTTAGTGCCAAACATTTTATAGATTTCTTCTTCTAGCACTTGAGCACAATTATCCTTTCCATCATACTCACGAAAGATATTAAAAAGGTGAAGCGTATGAGACAAACTCAATTCCATTTTTTATAGTTTTCTTTTATAAACTAAACTAGTGATAAAACAAGAAACTAAAAGACTCGATTGCAAGATCTAAAGATATACCTTCAAGCACTCACCTCCCCGGCAACGGCGCCAGAAAAGAGCTTGATGTCTACTACACAACCTTCTTCTTGTAGACGTTGTTGGGCCTCCAAGTGCAGAGGTTTGTAGGACAGTAGCAAATTTCCCTCAAGTGGATGACCTAAGGTTTATCAATCCGTAGGAGGCGTAGGATGAAGATGGTCTCTCTCAAGCAACCCTGCAACCAAATAACAAAGAGTCTCTTGTGTCCCCAACACACCCAATACAATGGTAAATTGTATAGGTGCACTAGTTCGGCGAAGAGATGGTGATACAAGTGGTATATGGATAGTAGATAAAGGTATTTGTAATCTGAAATTATAAAAACAGCAAGGTAACTAATGATAAAAGTGAGCGTAAACGGTATTGCAATGCGTGGAAACAAGGCCTAGGGTTCATACTTTCGCTAGTGTAAGTTCCCTCAACAATACTAACATAATTGGATCACATAACTATCCCTCAACATGCAACAAAGAGTCACTCCAAAGTCACTAATAGCGGAGAACGAACGAAGAGATTATGGTAGGGTACGAAACCACCTCAAAGTTATTCTTTCCAATCAATCCGTTGGGCTATTCCTATAAGTGTCACAAACAGCCCTAGAGTTCGTACTAGAATAACACCTTAAGACACAAATCAACCAAAACCCTAATGTCACCTAGATACTCCAATGTCACCTCAAGTATCCGTGGGTATGATTATACGATATGCATCACACAATCTCAGATTCATCTATTCAACCAACACAAAGGACCTCAAAGAGTGCCCCAAAGTTCTACCGGAGAATCACGACGAAAACGTGTGCCAACCCCTATGCATAGGTTTCATGGGTGGAACCCGCAAGTTGATCACCAAAACATACATCAAGTGAATCACGTGATATCCCATTGTCACCACAGATATCCACAGCAAGACATACATCAAGTGTTCTCAAATCTTTAAAGACTCAATCCGATAAGATAACTTCAAAGGGGAAACTCAATTCATTACAAGAGAGTAGAGGGGGGAAGAAACATCATAGGATCCAACTATAATAGCAAAGCTCGCGATACATCAAGATCGTATCACCTCAAGAACACAAGAGAGAGAGATCAAACACATAGCTACTGGTACATACCCTCAGCCCCGAGGGAGAACTACTCCCTCCTCATCATGGAGAGCACCGGGATGATGAAGATGGCCATCAGAGAAGGATTCCCCCTCCGGCAGGGTGCCGGAACGGGTCTAGGTTGGCTTTCGGTGGCTACGGAGGCTTCTGGCAGCGGAACTCCCGATCTATTGTGCTCCCCAATGCTTTTAGGGTATATGGAGATATATAGGCGGAAGAAGTACGTCAGGGGGGCCACAAGGGGCTCACGAGGGTGGAGGGCGCGCCCCCTGCCTCATGACCTCCTCGCAGATCCCCCGACATGCACTCCAAGTCTTCTGGGCTTCTTTCCTTCCAAATATGAGTTCCATGAAGTTTCAGGTCAATTGGACTCCGTTTGATTTTCCTTTTCTTCGAAACCCTAAAACAGGGTAAAAACAGAAACTGACACTGGGCTCTGGGTTAATAGGTTAGTCCAAAAAATGATATAAAAGTGTATAATAAAGCTCATAAACATTCAAAACAGTAGATAATATAGCATGGAGCAATCAAAAATTATAGATACGTTGGAGACGTATCACTAACCACACACATTTTTGCTTCCTTGATGGATATTTTGCATTTTCACAAATACCTATTTCTCAACCTGATCAAGAAAAGACCACTTTTACTTGTCCCTTTGGAACCTATCCTTATAGATGCATGCCTTTCAGTTTATGTAATGCACCTGCTACCTTTCAAAGATGTATGACTGCTATATTCTCTGACTTTTGTGAAAAGATTGTTGAGGTTTTCATGGATGACTTCTCTGTTTATGGGAAGTCTTTTGATGATTGCTTAAGAAATCTTGATCGAGTTTTGCAGAGATGTGAACAAACAAATCTTGTCTTGAATTGGGAGAAGTGCCACTTTATGGTTAATGAAGGCATTATCTTGGGTCATAAAATTTCTGAAAGAGGTATTGAAGTGGACAAATCTAAGGTTGATGCAATCGAGAAAATGCCATGTCCTAAAGATATAAAAGGTGTTCGTAGTTTCTTAGGTCATGCTGGTTTCTATAGGAGATTTATCAAAGACTTTTCTAAAATTTCTAGGCCTCTTACGAATCTTCTGCAAAAGGATATTCCTTTTTTTATGATGATTGTTTAGAAGCCTTTGAAACACTCAGGAAAGCCTTAATTTCTGCACCTATTGTTCAACCACCTGATTGGAACTTGCCTTTTGAAATTATGTGTGATGATAGTGATTATGATGTTGGTGTTGTTCTAGGATAAAGAGTTGATAAGAAACTGAATGTTATTCATTATGCTAGTAAAACTCTAGAAAGTGCTCAACAAAACTATGCTACAACTGAAAAAGAATTCTTAGTAGTTGTTTTTGCTTGTGATAAATTTAGACCTTATATTGTTGTTTCCAAAGTAATTGTTCACACCGATCATGCTGCTATTAAATACCTTATGGAAAAGAAAGATGCTAAACCTAGACTTATTCGATGGGTTCTCTTGTTACAAGAATTTGATTTACATATCATTGATAGAAAAAGGAGCTGAGAACCCCGTAGCTGATAATTTATCTAGGCTTGAAAATGTGCCTGATGACCCACTACCTATTGATGATAGTTTTCCTGATGAGCAGTTAGCTGCAATAAATGGTGCTCATGGTACTCCTTGGTATGCTGACTATGCTAATTACATTGTTGCTAAATATTTACCACCTAACTTTACACATCAACAAAAGAAAAAATTCTTCTATGATTTAAGACATTACTTTTGGGATGACCCACATCTTTATAAAGGAGTAGATGGTATTATTAGACGTTGTGTACCTGAGTATGAACAGGGACAAATCCTACGGAAATGTCACTCCGAAGCTTATGGAGGGCATCATGTTGGAGATAGAACTGCTCACAAGGTATTGCAATCTGGATTTTACTGGCCTACTCTCTTCAAGGATGCCCGTAAGTTCATCTTATCTTGTGATGAATGTCAAAGAATAGGTAATATCGGTAAGCGTCAAGAAATGCCTATGAATTATTCACTTGCTGTTGAACCATTTGATGTTTGGGGATTTGATTACATGGGACCTTTTCCTTCCTCTAATGGGTATACACATATTTTAGTTGTTGTTGATTATGTTACTAAATGGGTATAAGCTATTCCAACAAGTAGTGTTGATCACAACACCTCTATTAAAATGCTTAAGGAAGTTATTTTCCCAAGGTTTGGAGTCCCTAGATATTTAATGACTAATGGTGGTTCACACTTTATTCATGGTGCTTTCCATAAAATGCTTGCCAAGTATGATGTTAACCATATAATTGCATCACCTTATCATCCTCGGTCTAGTGGTCAAGTTGAACTTAGCAATAGAGAAATAAAATTAATTTTGCAAAAGACTATCAATAGGTCTAGGAAGAATTGGTCTAAAAAATTAGATGACGCACTTTGGGCCTATAGAATAGCATATAAAAATCCTATGGGTATGTATCATTATAAAATGGTTTCTGGAAAAGCCTGTCATTTGCCTCTTAAGTTAGAACACAAAGAATATTGGGCTATCAAAGAACTCAATTATGATTTCAAACTTGCTGATGAAAAGAGGTTATTTGATATTAGCTCATTAGATGAATGGAGAACCCAAGCTTATGAAAATTCAAAATTATTCAAAGAAAAAGTTCAAAAATGGCATGACAAAAGAATCCAAAAGCGTGAGCTTAAAGTTGGAGAATATGTTCTTTTGTACAACTCTCGTTTCAGATTCTTTGTAGGAAAACTCCTCTCAAAATGGGAAGGCCCCTATGTTATCGAGGAGGTTTATCAGCCTGGAGCCATCAAAATAAATAATTCCGAAGGTACTAACCCGAAGGTTGTAAATGGGCAATGAATAAAACATTATATCTCAGGTACGCCCATTAATGTTGAAAGTAATATTATCCAAACTTTAACACTGGAAGAACACATAAAAGATTCCTTCCAGAACACCCAAGAATCATGAAAATAAGGAGGTACGTGATACGGTAAGTAAACGGAATCCGAAAAATCCGCAAAAATATTTTTTGTCAGTTTTGGAATATTTAGAAAAATAGGAAAATAAGAAACTTCCAGGAAGTGCACGGCGCGCCCGGGTGGGTTGTGCCCACCCGGGACACCTTCCGGACTCCGTTTTCTTCCGTTTGCTTGTCCCCCAAGATAAAAAAATATATATATACTTTGCAAACCTGTTGATCACTGTATCGCAGAGAAATCCTCTGTTCTCTATTCTTGTTGTTTTCTGCTAGACCCCATCTACCATGGCCACCTCAAGCTCCTCCAAGGACAAGTTCTTCAAGAACGTCATCAACCCATATTTGCGGGAGGTGATGCAGCACCCTCAGGTCATCCAGATGCATGACGGGGTGCTTCACCTTCGCGATGTGCCATGTCCTAAGGGGACGGGAACTGTGGAGGCCATACTTGAAGCTATGGAGCAAGATGTCTTCCTGTGCAAGGGGATGGTGGAGCGTGGGCTCAATGCCAATCACCTCATGATCACGGACCTCTCCCGTGATCTCAAGGTGGATGGCAAGACCATGAAGGACATCGTCTTCATCCTCAACGAGAAATCAATTTTCTCCAAAGCCAGATCTATGATATCCAAACCAAGTCTTTGAATAGGAGGCGAGGTTTAAAGGTATGAGTTTGGCTGCTAGTTGCAGGACCCGTGGGATTCACTCCTCTTATGATGGTGGACCACTGGCATGGAAATCCGAGGACAAGATCTCTTCACCACCACCTTGTTCTTCATCACCAAAAGAGAATTTAGTATTGGGTATGGGCACTCCCCGTGGCTTACGCCAAGCTTGGGGGAGGTGCCCCGGTATCGTATCATCCCACTATCTTTTTGCCTTTATTTATTTTAGTTCGATCTTTTGCTTTAGATGAATAAAAGTTTAGTTCGATCTTTTCTTTTTGAGAGTTTGCTTAGTTATCTATCCTTGTAATCGTGTGCAAGATGTATAATAAAGTTTAGTCTGAGTTTTTGCTTTGCTTACTTTCATGTTGCAAATAAAAGTAAAAGAGAAAGGAAATAAATGAAAGAAAGGAAATAAGTCAAAAAGATCATATACTAATCTTATGGTAGGTGATCACACCACATAAGGAAAAGTATAAGTAGAAAATTTTATTAGAGATAGACAAACATAACATTAGTCAATGATGCAACTCATGAAAGAATTAATAAGGGAAGAGAAGATTCACATATAAATATACTATCCTAGAAATCTTTTGTGATTTTGAGCCCTCATCAAAATATTATATGCCAAAATTGTTGATGTTGGACAAGGAAGAGAACTTAATGGTTTATGTTTGTTCATATTCACATAGAAGTCATATTGTCATGGATCCTTCAACATGTGGTGCTTGCCCCCTATCTTTGCTAGCCAAAAATTCCGCACTAAGTAGAGATACTACTTGTGCATCCAAAAACCCTTAAACCCAAATCTTATTTTCAAGTGTCCACCATACCTACCTAAGGATTGAGCAAGATCCCTCAAGTAAGTTGTCATCGGTGCAAAAAGGCAATAAAAATTGCTTATAAAAGTGTGAGATCATTTAGTGTAATAGAAAATTGAGCATTGCACGAACTTGTGATGGTGAGGAATAAAAGCAACAGACTGCATAATAAAGGTCGCTATCACAAGGGGCAATGCAATGTGACATTCTTTTGCACTAACGGGTTGAGTATACAAACAAATAAGTGCATGGCAACCTCTGCTTCCCTCTGCGAAGGGCCTATCTTTTACTTTTATGTCTATCTTTCTATGTGTCCGGTTGAAACATTTTGCTCATGTGTACGCGGTGAGTGTTAGCAATCATAGTAGACTATATGATGGTTGAGTATGTGGACTTGCCTAAAGGCTCCGATACATGCCTTCTTGAAAAGATGATGAATTGTAGTTGCAAAGTTGACTGAGAACATAGTTTGTTGGTTTTTGATAGAGTTTTTGCTTTATACTTCAATAGTGTGATGAATTATCACTTATTCATGAGAAGTCTATGATAAAAGTTCTTTGATAAAAAATTTATGTTTAAGTTTGTTGTTGTTATAATAATGAACATGATGGTTCTATGTCTGTATTTTCTTTTTATCGACACCTCTCTCTTTCTCTAAGCATGTGGACATGTTTTTCGATTTCGGTTTTCGCTTGAGGACAAGCGAGGTCTAAGCTTGGGAAGTTGATACGTCAATTTTGCATCATGTTTTCCTACTGTTATTTATGATGTTTTATCCATAATAATGCTTTTTGGAGTAATTCTAATGCCTTTTCTCTCATAATATGCAAGGTACACACAAAGAGGGAGAATTCCGGCAGCTGGAAATCTGGACCTGGAAAAGCTATGCCAGGCCACCTATTCTGCACAACTCCAAACAAGCTGAAACTTCATGGAGTATTTTCATCAAATAAATGAAGAATATTGGAGCAAATAACTACCAGGGGGCCCACCAGGTGGGCACAACCCACCTGGGCGCACGAGGGAGCCCAGGCGTTCCCTGGTAAGTTGTGCTCACCCAGGCCCTCCTCCGGTGCCCATCTTATGGTATATAAGTCATTTTGACCTAGAAAAAATAGGAGGAGGTTTTTGGGACAGAGCGCCGCCATCTCAAGGCGGAACTTGGGCAGGAGCACTTTTGCCCTTCGGCGGAGCGATTCCGTCGGGGGAACTTCCCTCCCGGAGGGGGAAATCATCGTCATCATCATCACCAACAACTCTCCCATCTTGGAGAGGGAAATATCCAACAACATCTTCAACAGCACCATATCATCTCAAACCCTAGTTCATCTCTTGTGTTCAATCTTGTTACCAGAACTATAGATTGGTGCTTATGGGTGACTAGTAGTGTTGATTACATCATGTAGTTGATTACTATATGGTTTATTTGGTGGAATATTATATGTTCAGATCCAATATGCTATTTAATACCCCTCTGATCTTGAGCATGATTATCATTTGTGAGTAGTTACTTTTGTTCTTGAGGTCACGGGAGAAATCATGTTGCAAGTAATCATGTGAATTTGATATGTGTTCGATATTTTGATAGTATGTATGTTGTGATTCCCTTAGTGGTGTCATGTGAACATCGACTAAATGACACTTCACCATATTTGGGCCTAAGGGAATGCATTGTGGAGTAGCAATTAGATGATGGGTTGCGGGAGTGACAGAAGCTTAAACCCCAGTTTATGCGCTATTCCATAAGGACCGATTGGATCCAAAAGTTTAATGATATGGTTAGAATTTATCCTTAATACTTTTCTCGTAGTTGCGAATGCTTGCAGGAGGGTTAATCATAAGTAGGAGGTTTGTTCAAGTAAGAACAGTACCTAAGCACCGTTCCACCCACATATCAAATTATCAAAGTACCGAACACGAATTAAGACAACATGATGAAAGTGACTAGATGAAATTCCTATGTACCCTCAAGAACCTTTTGCTTACTATAAGAGACCATTTTGGCATGTCCTTTGCCTCAAAAGGATTGGGCTACCTTGCTGCACTTTTGCTACTATTATCATTACTTGCTTGTTACAAAATATCTTGCTATCAAACTACTCGGTTACTTACAATTTCATCACTTGCAGACATCACCTTGCTGAAAACCACTTGTCATGTCCTTCTGCTCCTCGTTGGGTTCGACACTCTTACTTATTGAAAAGAGCTACAATTGATCCCCTATACTTGTGGGTCATCATGAGGGAATTGAAACCACAGAGACAATTGAAGATATAGCAACAGTTGAAGCATTTGAACATTCAATTGAGGAATTTGCATTAACACGTTCAAGGTATTTTCACATAGAGCAATAAATTCTTCCTGAGAAGCGCTGATCTGTTGAGCGTGTAAAGAATCATTGTCTTTCTGAAGATCATCATGAGAAGCTCTCAGCTTCGCGAGCTCTTAATTCCTTTGAAGAAATTCATAGGATAGCTTCTCGTGTGCAGCTGAGAGCGCCACATGATGACTTTCAAGTTTTTCATATTGTGACTTAAGGCATCTGAGATCCTCAGGCAAACCTTGACTATTATCCATTTCCTCATCAAGCAGATCATGACTTTTGTAGCAATTTTTGAATATTTTCCATAGCATTTTGTTGTTCAGATGCAATTTCAACAAGTTTCTTATAGCTAGGTTTTTCTTCACATTCAGAGTCATCATCACTTGAAGTATTAAAGTAAGCTTCTCATGAGGTTACCTTGGCACCTCTTGCCATGAAGCAATAGGTGGGAGCATAGTCATCAAAACAGTCTTCAGCGTTGGTGGAGTCTCCCTTTTCTTCATGGTCAAAGATGGACTTGTTGACGAACTCCATAGTGAGGAACAAGCTTACAACCCCAGAGTTAGATTCCTCCTCAGATTCCTCATCTTCCTCAAATTCTTCCTCAAAATCCATTTCCTTCCCAATGAAAGCATGAGCTCTGCCGGAGGTGCTTTTCTTATTTGATGAGGACTTTGATGAGTACTTTGAGGACTTCTTCTTGTCATAAGAATCATCGTCCTTGCTAGATCTTTTCTTCTTTGACCCTTTTTTCCAGAGGGGACAATCAGCGATGTAATGACCTGTCTTCTTGCATTTGTGGCAAGTTCTTTTGTCGTAGTCACAAGCGGACGCTTCAGTGTTATTTGAATCGTACTTTGAAGACTTTCCAAAGCGGTTCCTTTTGGAGAACTTCTAAAACTTCCTCACGAGCATGGCCAGATCTTGGCCAATTTCCTCAGCATCATCTGTACTACATTCAGATACCTCTTGTTCTTCTTCAAATGAAGAAATTTCCTTTTCTTTAGCCTTTGCCTTCACATCGCGAGGTCGTCCATAGCTGGGACCATACATATCTCTCTTCTCAGCTTGTTGAAATTCATGAGTGTTGATTCTCTCAGGAATATCAGCGGGGTCAAGTGACTTGTAATCAGGACGCTCTTGTATCATCAGGGCTAAGGTATCAAAAGGAGCTGTGAAGAGACCTCAACAATTTCTTCACTACCTGAAAGGACATGCGGTGCCCCCATGTGTGGTTTTGGTAATTGATGACAATCTCTATGGACTAACGGTTGCCTTGAGTTATATTTGAAGCATTTGTCCATAGGATTGTCTTGAAGTCCATGTGTTGGTTTCAAGGAGTTTATGAGATGACCAAAGTGCTTTTCAAGGAATTATCCAAAGATTGGTCATGTGTGAGTTGAGATGGCCAAAGTGATTTTCAAGGAATTATCCAAAGATTGGTCATGTGTGAGTTGAGCTTATTGCAAGCATGTCTTGAAGAAGAAGATTGTGTGATCATTCATTTTTACCTTCAAGACATCATCCAAATGAAGAGAGTTGGAAAGATTCAATGTTGATCAAGACTAAGTCAAGAGTGAATCAAGTTGATCAACTCACAAAGCGTAGAAGTACCGAGAGGGATCAAGTGATCCCATGGTATGGTAAGCATTGTCCATTACGCTTTGTGTACTAACCCATGGTCTACGTGAGAGTTCTTTGTGGGGTTAGGTATGTTTCCATGGTCTTGCGTCAAGAGGAAGATCTCATACAACCCATGGAGGATGACATCAAGTGGTGATCGTCATCAAGTTTGCAGTGTGCAAGTTCAAGTGGAGCAACTCAAAGAGTGGCTCACCCATAATGGAGTATGGGGGAGCAATCAAGCTTGAAGCTTTCCGTCCATTGTGGTCTCAATGGAATTGTGAAGATGTGCCAAAGAGTGGCTCACCCATAGTGGAGTACGGGGGAGCAATCAACTAGTCTTCATCGAGCCAACACAATCAAGAAAGGTGGTCCAACTTGAGGAAGTCAAGATCGTCATCATCTAGCTCAAGTGGACTATGTGCAAGGCAAAGGTTTGCCCTTGATAGGTTTTCTATTTTACCGGTCTCATAGTGGTAGTTGGGAGACCGGGTTGTAGGATCGATTGTCATACTATCAAGGGGGCTCTCTAGGGAGTAGCTTGATCATATCATTAGTCGAGAGCTCAAACCATTGCATCCTTGCATCATCTTTCTTGGTTCTTTTTGGTTCCATTTGTGAGTCTTAGAGCTTATGGTCATCTTGATGACAAGCTTGAGTTCATTGAAAACGGAGTTCGCATGCATCTTCTATGATGTTTTCGGTGTTGGAGGTTTTACCGGTCTTATCCGAGGAAGGGTTCTCACCATTTTATTATGGTCCTTTTCTCATTTGCTTCTTATTGATATTTCTCTCAAGATTGTGTTAGCCCTTGTCGTTAGCTTTCCAACAAACTTGGTTTCATCGAATTCGGAGCTCGTATGCGAAAGTTGTGGTTGTTTTGATATTGCATGTTTTACATAGAGAGGTTGTACCGCCCCATGGAGAGGTTGTACCGCTTGACCGGTACAACCGGTGTTTGGAGCGGTTGTACCGCTCCAGAATTGGTCCGGAGGTTGTACCGGTCATGTACCGCTCTACCACCGGACTGGTCTCTGTTGTGGTGCGGTTGTTGGGCGGTTGTGGGCCGGTTGTACCGCTTATTGCCTGTTACCGGTTGTACCGGTGCTCATAGAGGTTGTACCGCTCCTATGTTATTCTGTACATAACGGGCAGATTCGTGGGGACCTATTTAAGGGGGTCTTCTTCCCCAATGGTTCCCTATCTCTTGAGCTCGTTTTTGCCCCCATTGTTGACCTTCTTTGAGCTTGCTAACTCTCAATCCCTCCATGGATTCTTGCTAGTTTTTGAGGGAAAAGAGAGAGGAGATCTAGATCCACATTTCCACCAATCACTTTCTCCTCTATGTGAGGGGAACCCCTTGGATCTAGATCTTGGAGTTCTTGGTGTTCTCCTTCTTGTTCTTCCTCTCATTTTCCTCCCTAGCATTAGTTGCTCCGGTGGGATTTGAGAGAGAAGGACTTGGGCACTCCGTGTGCCCTTGCCATTGCATTTGGTGCATCGGTTTGAGTTCTCCACGGTGATACGTGGAAGTGAAGTTTGAGAAGCTTATTACTCTTGGGTGTTTGGGCACCCTAGAGCTTGTTCCTCTTGGGTGCCTTGGCGCCCTAGACGGTTGGTGTTGTTCGGAGCTCAATCATTGTGGTGTAAAGCTCCGGGCAAGCGTCGGGGTCTCCAATTAGGTTGTGGAGATCGCCCCGAGCAATTTGACGGGTACCGGTGACCGCCCCCAAGGGTTGCCAAAGTGTACGGGTTCGGTGACCGCCCCCAAGGGTTGCCATTTGTACGGGTTCGGTGACCGCCCTCAAGGGTCCCTTAGTGGAATCACGGCATCTTGCATTGTGCGAGGGCGTGAGGAGATTACGGTGGCCCTAGTGGCTTCTTGGGGAGCATTGTGCCTCCACACCGCTCCAAACGGAGATTAGCATCCGCAAGGGTGTGAACTTCGGGATACATCGTCGTCTCCGCGTGCCTCGGTTATCTCTTACCCGAGCTCTTTACTTATGCACTTTACTTTGTGATAGCCATATTGTTTCTTGTCATATATCTTGCTATTGCATAGTTGCTTATCTTGCTTGGTGCACATAGGTGAGCCTAGTTGTTTTAGGTTTTGTGCTTGACAAATTAACCGCTAGGTTTATTCCGCATTTGTTCTAGCCTAAATCGTAATTATTTTAAAACGCCTATTCACCCCCCTCTAGGCGACATCCACGATCTTTCAATTGGTATCAGAGCCTCGTCTCTCTTTATTAGGCTTTACCGCCTAGAGAGTAAAGATGTCGACTAGGGGATTAGGATTCTCTGACACTCTTAGTTTCGATGGCACAAATTTTGATGTTTGGGTAATTCGCATGCTTAATCTCTTTAGGGTCATGGACCCAAATTTAGAGCGAATTGTAGATATGGGTTTTTCTCCTCCAAAGGATCCCCAAAGATTATCTTTAGAGGATGAGAAAAACTCTTATCTCAATGCTCAAGCTTCTAATGTGCTTTTCGATGCTTTGAGCAATGTAGTTATATTTCAACTCATGCCGTTCCGGGATGCTCATGAGTTGTGGACGAAGCTTCAAGAAAAATATGGTGTGTCCAAGATTTGTGGGGATGATTGTTCTCCCTCCACCTCCGGTCGTATAGTCTTCTCAACTTCTTCTACTTCACCTACATGTGGTTTGCCACAAGGTAATGATATGGTGAGTAGTGTTGGTCATTGCAATGATGATAGTATGCTTATTGTGGATGATCCTTCATCACTATCTTATTGCAATACTCCTTCTTTGGGCTTTAACACTTCGAGCACTCGAAATGTTTCATATGCTTGTGTTGATAGTCCTTGCATATCATGTAGAAATTGCTTGACTAAATCTCATGATGATATGTTTACTATGTCTTGTTGCCATGATAAAAATGCATATATTTCCTCGAATTGTTGTGCTAACAATGTAGAGGAAACCCAACACCCCATGGAACAAGATGTGGTCTTGAATGGTGCTTCAACGGATCCTACATCATCATCTATTGCATTTTGCCTTATGGCCAAGGCTTCAAAGGTATCTCCCACTTTGAATCCCAATATATCTTGTGATGATATTGATGATGGCAAGAGTGATGATGATGTTGATTATGATGAAGAGAATGATGATGTTGCCTCCTTAAAAATTAAGGGGGAAATGATTTTTAAAGCTCTTCTTAAGAATAAAATTGCTCGTTCCAACTTCATGGAAATCATGTCTATTGCTATTGAGGGCAAGAAATATATTGATGAGTTGGAATCTCGTCTTGAGGAGCATGAGGTCACCATTGATCAAATGGAAGGTCATGAGCGTGATTACGCTAATGAGATTGCGGACCTCTCTCAAGCTCTTGAACTTGAACAAACCACCAAGGAATCTCTTGAGGAGACTTTTGCTCTAGAATTATCTAGAGTGAGGGAATCTCGTGATAGAGCTCTTGAGGTGGCCAATGATTTTGAAACTAAAAATGAGGAGCTTGAAGTTGCGCATGCTAAACTCCTTGAGGACTTTGAGCACCTCGAAAATGGCTCAAGGGTCATTAAGGGTGAGCTCATCAAACTCACCGAGTCTCATGCTCAACTTAAAGCTTCTTATTCAAAAGAGCTTGCCAAGTTGTCTTCTCCTCTTGTTGCTAATGATGATGCTTGTGCTACTAACTCTATCTCTTGTGAAGCATCCATATTGAAGGAGAATGTTGAGCTTCGGGCTCAACTTGAGTTGCTATCTAGCAATTATGGGAAATTGGAAGAAAACCATGAAAAGCTCTCAAGCTCTCATGATGATCTTCTAGTATCCCATAATGAGCTAAAGATATCTCATGAGGCCATGATTTCTAAGGTAACATCTAGTGAGCCTCATGTGGATACTAGCACTAATTCTAGTCAAAATGCTATATTGCCATGTGCTAGTCCTTGTAATTCATCTACTCACAATGTTGGTACATCTTGTGATGAATTGCTTTCCTTGCCTTGTTGCTCTAACGATGAAGCTTATACTTCCTCTAGTACTTGTGTTGAGACTAACCATGTAGAGGAAATCAAAGAGCTCAAGGCCCAAGTCACTTCTTTGAAGAAAGACTTGGAAAAGAGTCATGAAGGGAAATCCACACTCAACAATATCTTGAGTGTGCAAAAATCCCCCAATGACAAAGGTGGACTTGGATTCAACTCCAACAAGAAGAAGAAGTCCAAGGTGAACAAAAGGAAGGGCCAAGAACAAGTCAAGAATTCGGCCAAGATTGTTTGCTTCAAGTGCAAAGTAGAAGGGCATCATGTTAGATCTTGCCCATTGAAGAAGAAGCCCATTAGTGACAAGCAACAAGGGAAGCGGCCACAAGTACACTCTCATTCTCAACCTCAAGTTGAAGAAAAGCCTCTTCCCAAGAAGACTCAAGCTTATGCTTCTCAAGTTGAGAAATCAAGTGAGAAGAAAGTGAAGAGTAGACGTTGCTACCTATGTCGCGAGAAAGGTCACCTCGCCTCTTCATGCACTAGTGGTAACTTATCCAACCCAATTATTATTGATGATGTCTATTCTCTTGGGAAGGATAAGGTTGGCAATGTGGTTGCCAAGTTTGTTGGTACTCAAAGTGGTTTGAAGCAAAGAACCATTTGGGTAGCCAAGCCTATTGTGACTAACCTCTTAGGACCCAACTTGGTTGGGGACCAACAAGCTCAAACTTGATCAATAGGTGATGTTGGAGGTCATTGGAGACTTGGCTACATTATGAAGAATTAAGGGTACTTCATCATTCTTATTGTCTCAAGCCAAGTCAATTGAATCATCAAGATTATATCTTATATCCAATGTGCCTCCTTGCGGTAACTTGTACCTCAATTGCTTACATTGAAAGTTACTTGCCCCCTTGCATGTTTTGGTTTTGTTCCTTGCATGTGTTTGTATATGTTGTGCTTCCAACTTGATTATCTTGAGCAATCAAGTATGTGTGTGTTGGTTTGCACATCATGTACGTGTGTGTCATGCGTTGAGCCTTTTGCATCTTGTTTATTTCTTAGTTGGCTCTTGTGAGAGATTAATGGAATATCCCATTATGGGGGAGTGATGTGCTTTGTGCACTTCACAATCCTATAAAGGTGGGTACATGGGGAATACCACTTAGTATTGATATTGCAAGCTTATCTAGTCACTATGTGGTATGTCTTCTCATGAGAAATTCAAATTCTAAATAGTCCATTAATTATCTCTTGTTGGATCCTTTAATTGCCTCTTGTCTATCTTTAATTGGTATCACATTATGGGGGAGTAATATGCTATGTGTATATTACTAGCCTAGAAAATGTGTACATTTGAGATATTGTCATCTAGAGTTGATATTGTAAATTATCTTGTTCCTAGGTGGCATGTTAGCTCTACAAGTTGCAATTTGCTTTTTGTATGGTGTGAAGATGATGTCGGATATCCTTGCTATCTACCACCGGGAATTATTTCCATTTACTTCTTGTCTTTTGACAATTGGTACTCACTTTTGTGGTAGAATTTATTGATCATCTTTACATTGGCTTTTGTTTTTTATTTGCCTTTTCTCTTGCCAAGGATTGTATCATCTCCCTTTGTCTTCCATACCACTTGTGGATCTTGTTTAGTGTTTTCTAGATATAGTGAAAGTGGTGATCCCACCTTGTGCATTTTGTATTCAAATGCAAATTCTCTCAATGCACTAGTCTTGGGGGAGCTATCCTATTTTCTATAAAACACTCGTCTTGCGATCCTTATCAAGTGTGTGTTGGTGGAAGGCAAGCCGTTTTCATTTTGGTACTTTGTGCCATCATGAAACTTTGTAGAGAGCTTGGTTTGTTTGGAACCATCCTCTCTTTTGGGAGTTTGATACCTTTTTTGAGTGTATCAATGGATATCTCATTCCTTGATGTATCTTTTATGGATATCCTCCAAGTGATGTTTTATTCATTTGGTATCTTTTCTTCACTTGGTTTTCTTTGTCATTTGGTATCGGTTCTTGAAAGTCTTGAGCATGCATATTAACTTCATGTAGTATCTTTGGCATGCTTTCTTTCTTCGACCCAATATATAGGGGAAACTCCACCAAGTCTCAAATTGGATGAGATGTGCATGAATTTCATTTCCTTTTCTATATGCACATATTTATGTGGAGTTTGTCCTATGTATTGTTGGTGTTTCTAACTCTTTGGTCCCAAAGAGTTTGGGTACCATTTTGTTTGTGTTGTTGTTCTAGGAACAATTGGAGATACATTGGATGCTCGGCTCACTCACAAGGAAGGTGTTGTCATCATGTGCTTATTGGAGTCGAGCTAGGATGATCAATGAACTACTATCTACCTTCAATTGGTATCTACTACATACTTCCAATGTTAACTCGGTAACAAGTATCTTCATATTCTTCATGCACACATTTCTTGCATCAACCTTGTGTAGGTTGTATCATGGCATGTTATTCATTCATTCTTGTGATACGTGTTCCCTTTCTCAAAGCATCCCAACAATGATCTCTTGTTGCTAGTTGTGATGTCTTTGATGGGTGTGTGGTAGGAATTCATTTATATACAATAAGACCATATCTAGCCATGTGCTATGCTTCCAAGCAAATATCTTATTGGTATATGTATGACCTCCCTTTGGATATCTTGTTCCTCGTGTTGTAACTATTTCGGGTGTACATCCTTCTTTGTAGATATATATCATCATGATTTTGTCTACCTAGAATCTTACACACTTGAGATAAGTTGCATATCTAGTTGATATCCTTTCTTTCACGTCCACCTTGTCTTTCTTATGTTATTTCTTTGGTGGCTCCGTGAAAGCTTTTGCCTTGAGTGCGTGTCTTCTATCGTTGCATCTTGATGCACTCTTGTGTGGTGAAGATTATTTTCCTCATGCTTATCTTTACGAGGCTTTTGCCATCTTAATAGGTATCCCTTGTCTTGATGAGGCTTTCATATTCTATCTTCACGACGGGTTGTCACAAGCATAGGTTCTTTATATGCTTATTAGTAAGCTTGTGAACCCATTTGCTAGTTGTGTGTGGGAATGATAGGCCTTGCACTGTGTGCCTCATTCTTTCAAGACTTTATTGATGCTTAATGCTCATCCGTACTTTAGTCTTCTCAAGTGTTTTGCCTTGACTCACACACATCATTTTGGTTGAGCCCTTTCTTAAGTTGCCTCTTTTACTTGTTGCTCAACCATGTGTTTGTTGCAAGTACTAGGTTTTGTTTCCTATATGCTCACTTACACTTGTTGTAAGTTTCTATTGATTTTGGGGGAGCTATGATCCTATTTTGTGCACTTTGTATCCAAATACAAAAATTATTGATGTGCACAAATCATGGGGAGCTTCTCTAGTTTCTTTAGCACAATCCTCTGCTCATATCATAATATCTTTATTCTTGTGGCACGTATGATGTTTGGTCTAGTTGGTTCAATTGATATTCGTTGATTACTTGCTTCAATTGGTATCTTCTGATTGCTTGTGTCTCTCTTTGTTATGTCTTTGTGGCATATCTTCCTTTAGCAATCTTGGTGCCTCAATATAGTTGGTCTTCCTCCAAGTATTACCTTTGGATATGTGTATGGCATTCCACTCTCTTGTTGAGAAATACACAACTTATGGAGGAACACAATTTATATTGGCCTTCTAAGCTTTTCGCCCATTTTGGCAATCGATGCCAATGGGGGAGAAGTTTCAGAGAGTTTTGTGGATAAGTTTAGAGAGTTTTTTTTTCTTGCTTTGGTTTTGTACCTAAGCATTTGCATCTCATACACATGCATTATTGGTTGTTGCATTGCATGGTGATAAATAATTCCTTATATAAACTCTCTTGAAAGTGATTGTCATCAATTACCAAAATGGGGGAGATTGAAAGGACATGCGGTGCCCCCATGTGTGGTTTTGGTAATTGATGACAATCTCTATGGACTAACGGTTGCCTTGAGTTATATTTGAAGCATTTGTCCATAGGATTGTCTTGAAGTCCATGTGTTGGTTTCAAGGAGTTTATGAGATGGCCAAAGTGCTTTTCAAGGAATTATCCAAAGATTGGTCATGTGTGAGTTGAGATGGCCAAAGTGCTTTTCAAGGAATTATCCAAAGATTGGTCATGTGTGAGTTGAGCTTATTGCAAGCATGTCTTGAAGAAGAAGATTGTGTGATCATTCATGTTTACCTTCAAGACATCATCCAAATGAAGAGAGTTGGAAAGATTCAATGTTGATCAAGACTAAGTCAAGAGTGAATCAAGTTGATCAACTCACAAAGCGTAGAAGAAGTACCGAGAGGGATCAAGTGATCCCATGGTATGGTAAGCATTGTCCATTACGCTTTGTGTACTAACCCATGGTCTACGTGAGAGTTCTTTGTGGGGTTAGGTATGTTTCCATGGTCTTGCGTCAAGAGGAAGATCTCATACAACCCATGGAGGATGACATCAAGTGGTGATCGTCATCAAGTTTGCAGTGTGCAAGTTCAAGTGGAGCAACTCGAAGAGTGGCTCACCCATAATGGAGTATGGGGGAGCAATCAAGCTTGAAGCTTGCCGTCCATTGTGGTGTCAATGGAATTGTGAAGATGTGCCAAAGAGTGGCTCACCCATAGTGGAGTATGGGGGAGCAATCAACTAGTCTTCATCGAGCCAACACAATCAAGAAAGGTGGTCCAACTTGAGGAAGTCAAGATCGTCATCATCTAGCTCAAGTGGACTATGTGCAAGGCAAAGGTTTGCCCTTGATAGGTTTTCTATTTTACCGGTCTCATAGTGGTAGTTGGGAGACCGGGTTGTAGGATCGATTGCCGTACTATCAAGGGGGGCTCTCTAGGGAGTAGCTTGATCGTATCATTAGTCGAGAGCTCAAACCATTGCATCCTTGCATCATCTTTCTTGGTTCTTGTTTGGTTCCATTTGTGAGTCTTAGAGCTTATGGTCATCTTGATGACAAGCTTGAGTTCATCGAAAACGGAGTTCGCATGCATCTTCTATGATGTTTTCGGTGTTGGAGGTTTTACCGGTCTTATCCGAGGAAGGGTTCTCACCATTTTATTATGGTCCTTTTCTCATTTGCTTCTTATTGATATTTCTCTCAAGATTGTGTTAGCCCTTGTCGTTAGCTTTCCAACAAACTTGGTTTCGTTGAATTCGGAGCTCGTATGCGAAAGTTGTGGCTGTTTTGATATTGCCTGTTTTACACAGAGAGGTTGTACCGCCCCATGGAGAGGTTGTACCGCTTGACCGGTACAACCGGTGTTTGGAGCGGTTGTACCGCTCCAGAATTGGTCCGGAGGTTGTACCGGTCATGTACCGCTCTACCACCGGACTGGTCTCTGTTGTGGTGCGGTTGTTGGGCGGTTGTGGGCCGGTTGTACCGCTTATTGCCTGTTACCGGTTGTACCGGTGCTCATAGAGGTTGTACCGCTCCTATGTTATTCTGTACATAACGGGCAGATTCGTGGGGACCTATTTAAGGGGGTCTTCTTCCCCAATGGTTCCCTATCTCTTGAGCTCGTTTTTGCCCCCATTGTTGACCTTCTTTGAGCTTGCTAACTCTCAATCCCTCCATGGATTCTTGCTAGTTTTTGAGGGAAAAGAGAGAGGAGATCTAGATCCACATTTCCACCAATCACTTTCTCCTCTATGTGAGGGGAACCCCTTGGATCTAGATCTTGGAGTTCTTGGTGTTCTCCTTCTTGTTCTTCCTCTCATTTTCCTCCCTAGCATTAGTTGCTCCGGTGGGATTTGAGAGAGAAGGACTTGGGCACTCCGTGTGCCCTTGCCATTGCATTTGGTGCATCGGTTTGAGTTCTCCACGGTGATACGTGGAAGTGAAGTTTGAGAAGCTTATTACTCTTGGGTGTTTGGGCACCCTAGAGCTTGTTCCTCTTGGGTGCCTTGGCGCCCTAGACGGTTGGTGTTGTTCGGAGCTCAATCATTGTGGTGTAAAGCTCCGGGCAAGCGTCGGGGTCTCCAATTAGGTTGTGGAGATCGCCCCGAGCAATTTGACGGGTACCGGTGACCGCCCCCAAGGGTTGCCAAAGTGTACGGGTTCGGTGACCGCCCCCAAGGGTTGCCATTTGTACGGGTTCGGTGACCGCCCTCAAGGGTCCCTTAGTGGAATCACGGCATCTTGCATTGTGCGAGGGCGTGAGGAGATTACGGTGGCCCTAGTGGCTTCTTGGGGAGCATTGTGCCTCCACACCGCTCCAAACGGAGATTAGCATCCGCAAGGGTGTGAACTTCGGGATACATCGTCGTCTCCGCATGCCTCGGTTATCTCTTACCCGAGCTCTTTACTTATGCACTTTACTTTGTGATAGCCATATTGTTTCTTGTCATATATCTTGCTATCACATAGTTGCTTATCTTGCTTAGCATAAGTTGTTGGTGCACATAGGTGAGCCTAGTTGTTTTAGGTTTTGTGCTTGACAAATTAACCGCTAGGTTTATTCCGCATTTGTTCTAGCCTAAATCGTAATTATTTTAAAACACCTATTCACCCCCCTCTAGGCAACATCCACGATCTTTCACCACCTCATGGCCAATGATGTCAGCAACACCTAGTGCTTGAAGCTCCTTGGAAATATCTATGAGGCAACCGAATGTTTGCTGAACATTTTCATTATCAAGCCTCTTGAAGCGGTTGAAGAGATTGCGAAGCACATCAACTCGAGAGTCACGTTGAGTGGAAACTCCCTCATTGACCTTGGAGAGACTATCCCAGATCAGCTCCAGTGCACTCACTCGGCCATACTGCCCTTTGTTGAGATGTCCACATATGATGTTCTTCGCTTGAGAGTCGAGTTGCTTGAATCTCTTCACATCAGTAGCATTGATGCTTAGGGTAACAGTGGGGACGCCATTCTCAACGATGGACAAGAGGTCATTGTCAATTGCCTCAAGCTGCATGCACATCTTATTCTTCCAGTAAGGATAGTATGTGCCATCGAAGATGGGGCGCACAGCAGAAACCTTGATCATACCTGCGGTCGACATAACTAAAACTCCAGGTGGTTAAACCAAAATCACACAGAACAAGGGAGTACCTTGCTCTGATACCAATTGAAAGCGCGGGTTTACTCCTAGAGTGGGGGTGAATGGGAGATTCTTTGAAACTCGTCAAACTCTGAAGAATTTGACGAAGATCAGAGTGAAGAAATAAAAAGACAAGGGAAACTAAGTCATCACAGAATCAGAGTACATGCAATCAGGATATGTAAGAGTGAAGAACCATGCAATCATACATTCATACACGCATGAAGAATATGAACTGGGGAAATGAAAGATAGCATGATGAAATTCTTTAGTTCAAATTCGTCAGAGCATAGTTCACAAATTCTTCAGCGGCGGAATAAAGTAAGAGAGGGTTGAGGAATTTGAAACCAGGTTGACTCGATGAATATAATGGAATTTGGTAGGCCATATCTAGTTGTTGTGTCAACTATATGTCTAGTTGAGGCGGGTGAGTCGCAACTCAGAGGACACACGGTCCTCACTGTATTCCTCTTGAGCTAAGGTCACTTAGTCCTTGCCCAATCACTCGTGGTGACTTCCAAAACCTTCACAGACTTGTTCACCAGCACACCACAATGACTCTTGGTGTACTCATAACTCGACGCCTAACCATATGGAAGAATGACAGTCTTCAAAGGTAATAGGCGTCGGATCACACAAATCATCTCCTTAGTGATGCTTAATCACTTTGGCTCTGGGTTTTTCCTCACTTAGGATTCTCTCAAAATTGTCGGAGGATGGGTTGCTCTCTTATGACAAGTGTCAAGTTCTCTCAGAGCAGCCAATCAACAAGTGGTTGTGGGGGGCTATTTATAGCCAAGGCAACCCGACATGGAATGTCATAAATACCCTTCTCTGATTCGACCGTTGTCAAGATAAGGATCCACTCAACAGCTCGCGCGCGATGCAGCAACGGTCGGAATTTGAACTCTCAAATTCGTCGGGGCACTCAATTTCCTCACTTTTAGGCAGAATGCACTGGCAAACTCCTAACTCCTCAGCGTCACCAAATTTGTCAGCGACCAGATGAACCTCGTCACTGTCGCTAGCAATTGCGTCAGCTGTACTGGAGATTTCCAAAGGCTTCACTCGAAGCGACTTTTGTGTATAGGTTTGAGCATCACTTTGGAAATGTGAAATATGATTCACCTTTAATAGTATGATTTTTCTTACGACTCAAATAAGAAGAAAAGAAACTATGAAAACAAAGTCTTCACTTCAATTTCTTCAAAGGTCATACCAATTTCATCACCAAATTCTTCACTTGAAGAAATACATTTTTAGGGGTCATCTTCCATGTGTTTAACCAAATCTTCTAGGACTCTGTCTCCTGTGTATACTCACAAACTCATTAGTTCCTCAGCCTATTTGTCGTCAATACTCCAAAACCACTAAGGGGGCACTTGATGTACTTACAATCCCCCACATGATGTCCTCCATAGGCTTCGGAGTGACATTTCCGTAGGATTTATTCCTGTTCATGCTCAGGTACACAACGTGTAATAATACCATACTCCTTATTTATAAAGATGTGGGTCATCCCAAAAGTAATGTCTTAAATTAAAGAAGATTTTTTTTCTTTTGTTGGTATGTGAAACTAGGTGGTATGAATTTAGCAACAATATAATTAGCATAGTCTGCATACCAAGGAGTATTACGAGAAGTATTTATGACAGCTAGTTGTTCATCTCGGAAGCTATCATCAATAGGTAGTGGGTCATCAAGAATATTTTCTAACCTAGACAAGTTATCAACTACGGGATTCTCGGCTCCCTCACATCCACATGTGATGTAGATCGAAATGAGCATCTACTCATAGAACCTCTCAAGATGCCACTATTGGAAACATAGTAGAAAAGAAAAAAAATCACCCTACGATCACAGAGGAACACTATGAAGATGTGATAAACGGCTTGGATCATATTGTTACTGACTCCGAGTTGCAGCGAAAGAATACGAGTCGGTGTGGATCATACTTGAAGTCCCTTGAACCATAGATGAACGACCCCGCGAACTGCCCATGAACGTTCCCTCAAACAGAAGATCGAAGCACGACCTCTCTATGAGTTGCAAGCATACGGTCTTCACGATCCGGCAACGCTTTGCCATATAGAACTAATCATCACCAGAGAATTAGAGGGAGGATATTAGAACCACACCGGGCTTCTAATTATGAGGATTAGAGGATATAGGTCTAGCTCTAATTAGATCAACTAGAACTAGAACTAGAGAACTAGAGGAGGCTCCAAAACTTGTGAGTAGAAAAAGTGCCAAAACCTATATATAGGTTAGAGGAGGAGGGGGTGCCACAAGGGAAAGTCCCCCCTTGGCCTGACAAGAGGAGGGGGACTCCCCCTCCAATTCGGCCCCCATCTCCCCTTTCCACGAGAAGAAGGGGGCGCCACCACTATTGGGCCCTTGTGGCCCAATTCTCCTCCACCTCTTGGCCTTTTAAGGCCTGTTGATATTAAATTAAATATAAAAACCTTCTAACTATTATTAGAGCCTTTATTATTAATTTAGCATCTCCGAAAACATTTTCACCTATATATTATTTACCGGTAATACCCTTGCCCGATAAACTCTGAAACCCTTCCGGTGAACCCAAAACGCTTCCAGTTCCTCTTGAAAACTATTTTGAATATTAATGAAATAATTTCATAAATATATTATCGTTACTCCCATCGTACTAACACTCAACATATCATGATTACCTTAAGCTTGTGACCCTGTAGGTTCGGTAAAAATAGACATGAACAAAAACCCCTTTGTTGAATGACCGATAGCGGAACCGTGGACGTCCATATCGATCCCTATGAGTACATGAATGGCATTCGGGTGAACCTTTGGTTATCATGTGCTATTCCCTTTGTTTCACGATACTTTACAAAACCGAGGTGAGACATATCGGTATCCTCTTGAGTCATACACATGCTCAATCTATGGGTCTCCTCATTATCGCTTTTGTTCTTATTTCTCGTTGACATGTTCCGGCATCCCCGTGGCATAGTCACTTGTGTCTCGCCAGACGATGATGGATGCCATCACATCGAGAGGGCCCTAAAAATATCTCTCCATCATCGAAGAAGCAAATTCCACTCTTGAGCTATCTAGTCCCTTGTCATATTGTAATGCCCCAAGACCGTTGCGCCAGGTGTCTTCCAGTTATTCGCTGTTGTTTCCTTGTCATTTGTTTGCATGTCATGCATTTCATATCATGTCATCATGTGCATCGCATTTGCATACATGTTCGTCTCATGCATCCGAGCATTTTCCCCGTTGTCCGTTTCTCGATCCGACACTCCTATGTCCTCCGGTGCCCGCTTTTGCCTCTTTTCGTGTGCGGGTGTCAAACTTTTTCAGATTGGACCGAGATTTTCCAAGCGGCCTTGGTACACCACCGGTAGACCGCCTGTCAAGTTTCGTGCCATTTGGAGTTCGTTTGATACTCCAACGGTTAACCGGGGAACCGTAAATGCCTCGTGTGTGTTGCAGCCCAACACCCCTCCAAAGTGGCCCAATGACCCATCCAAACCCCCTCCATCCTCTCGGTCGTTCGATCACGACCGCGTGGCCGAAAACCGCACCTCATTTGGACTCTCGTAGTTCCCTCTAGCTATATAAGCCCCCACCTCCGAATTTCGCGGATGAACCCTAGATCTTCCTCCTCTGCGCGCCAGACGAGTCCTTCCCTCGCCGGACATGTCCGCCTCCACTTCCGCAGCCAACCACGGCATGCCACGCCATCAACCCCGCCGCCTGTCAACGTCCACCACCGCGCAGGCCCGCCATGCCCAGATCCAGCCCGCGCCGGGCCGAACCGGGCCCGACGGAGCCCCGCATCACCGCCGCCCGGTCTGTAACGCCCTCGATGCGGCTATATCTCCCACGTGTCGAAGCACGACTTAGAGGCATAACCGCATTGAAAGCAATATCGCAAGTGAGGAAATCTTCACACAACCCATGTAATACATAAGGGACAGAGATACATAGTTGGCTTACAATCGCCACTTCACACAATTACATGAATAAAGCATTACAACATCCAAGTACAATCAGGGCCCGACTACGAAGCCAAAATAAAAGAAGAACCCCAAATGTAACAAGGTCCCCGATCGACCCCAACTGGGCTCCACTACTGATCAACTGGAAAACGGGACAACACAAAGGACAAGATCTTCATCGAGCTCCTCCTAAGCTTGGTTGCGTCATCAGCACGGTTCAATGGCACCTGCAAGCTGGTTTTGGAAGTATCTGTGAGCCACAGGGACTCAGCAATCTCACACCCTCGCAATCAAGACTATTTAAGCTTATGGGTAAGGTAAAAGTATGAGGTGGAGCTGCAACAAGCGACTAGCATATATGGTGGCTAACATACACAATTAAGAACGAGAAGAGAAGGCAAAGCGCGGTCGTGAAAGTATGATCAAGAAGTGATCCTAAAACAACCTACGTCAAGCATAACTCCAACAACCATGTTCACTTCCCGGACTCCGCCGGAAAGAGACCATCACGGTTACACACACTGTTGCTTCATTTTAATTAAGTTAAGGTTCAGGTTATCTACAACCGGACATTAACAAATTCCCATCTGCCCATAATCGCGGGCACGACTTTTGAAAGTTCAAATCCCTGCAGGGGTGTCCCAACTTAGCCCATGACAAGCTCTCACGGTCAACGAAGGAATAGACCTCCTCCCGAGACATTCCGATCAGACTCGGTATCCCGGTTCTACAAGACATCCTCGACAATGGTAAAACAAGTCAGCAAAGCCGCCCGATGCGCCGACATCCTGATGGGAGCTGCACATATGTCGTTCTCAGGGCAACACCGGATAGGTCAAGCTACGAGTAAAACCAGCCCTCAAGTTTCCCCGAGGTGGCCCCGCAGGCTGCCCATTTCGGACCAACACTTAGACAAGCACTGGCCCGGGGGGGGGTTAAAATAAGATGACCCTCGGGATGCGCGAATCCCAAGGGAAAAGCCTAGGTGGCGAATGGTAAAACCAAGGTTGGGCCTTGCTGGAGGAGTTTTATTCAAAGCAAACTGTCAAGGGGTTCTCATTATAACCCAACCGCGTGAGGAACGCAAAATCCGGGAACATAACACCGATATGACGAAAACTAGGGCGGCAAGAGTGGAACAAAACACCAGGCATAAGGCCAAGTATATAGATGCATTAATATAACATGGCAATATAATGATATCCCAACAAGTAAATAATGTTCCAACAAGGAACGGTCTCCAAACTTCACCTGCAACTAGCAACACTATAAGAGGGGCTGAGCAAAGCGGTAACATAGCCAATCAATGGTTTGCTAGGACATGGTGGGTTAGAGGTTTGACATGGCAATTTGGGAGGCTTGCAAGCAAGTGGTAGGCATCGTAGCATAGGCATAGCAAAAGAGCGAGCAACTAGCAAGCAAAGATAGAAGTGATTTCGAGGGTATGGTCATCTTGCCCGAGATCCCGCAAGGAAGAAGAACGAGTCCATGAAGAAGACAAACGGACGCAGTCGAACGAATCCTTACAACACGACATTACCAGAAACAACCCGAAGAAGCAACACCGGAAAGAAGCAAACATCATAGTAAACAACCATCACATAAGCATGGCATGATGCACAAACAAGTATGATGCATGTCCGGTTTAATGAAGCATGGCATGGCAAAATGCACAAACAATCCTACAAATTAAGTGGAGCTCAATATGCAACGGGATGCATATTGATGGAACACCACAACAAGTTATTTAGTTCGATCTCGTTTGATTACCTAACAAAATTAAATGTTGATTAACATGGCAAGAGGTGAAACATAAAGGAATTATCTATCTAAACAATTTTAAATAGGGCCGGATATAACAAACAACAAATCCGGTAAATCCCCATATGCATTAGTAAATTAATGCAAACAACAATTTAAACATTCTTGAAGTTGTTATCATGATGCAGATGACATGAACAAGTTTATGCAATTTTTTATTAAAAGTTGACAAGAGCATTATGAAGCATTTTCACCATAGTAGAAAGAAAGGGGTGCCACGGCGACGATAACGAAACGGTGCCACTGCAACGTTCCGGTTTCGACAACTCATTGAGAACGTCGGTGCAAAAGAAAGTGTGGCGGGAGCGTGCAAAAGATGGTGGGGTGATCCCGGTTACCGGGTGTCCCACGAGACGATGATATGGCAAGGGGTAGCATGCAAGAAACACGTCGGGCACGGTGCAAACGCGAGCATTTCATACAACACGCAACATTCGTTCACGGGCGTCGTCTCGGGGTTATACCTTCGAAGCGTGTGTTGTCGGAACGGACCAAGTTCGACGCGGTGTAGGGGAAGTAGACGTTCTCGGGACGTTCGTAGTGGAAGTAGGGGTACATGGCAACGGTAGAGGTACACGTTTTTCTGTAGATGTTCGGGTCATTGTGGAGGTACTTGGGGTCTTCGGACTTGTCAATCTCGTCCTTTTGACGGTAGTCGAACTTGAAGTTTTAGGTTCATAGGTCTTCGGCGACGGTAGTTGTTCACTGCGCTTGTGACCCACGGTTCTACGGCAACGATAGTCGTACACGTCCGTAGATGTTCGGGATCGTCACCGTTCATAGTCAAAGTAGTTGAACTTGACGGTCGTCGACGTCGTGGTACTTGGCGAATCCGCATGGTCGTACACGTTCCAACATCAAACTTGGAGGGGCTCCGACGGCGTTGTACTTGGCGAATCCTTGACGGTCCTGGCGGTCTCCGGTGAAGGTGTTGCGTTCGTTTGACAGAGTGAAAACAGCAACATCAACAGGCACGGGGCTCGTCTGGTTCCCGGCCAGATCTGGGCCGATGGAACTCCATGGGGCGGCAGCAAGGAAGAGCTAGGCGTTGGGGAGGTTCCGTAGCGACGGCAGCGGCCTCCCAAGGGGCGGCGACGTCCATGGCCTCTGATGCATGCGGTTCAGTCGCCGGCGGCGAGGTCGCTGGGGCGGCAGGGTTGTGAGGAGGCGAAACAGAGGACGTGGAGGCCAGAGGTGGTCCTCGTCGATGATGGAGGGACGCAGGCGCGAGCGGGAGGTTGGGCGTGCGGCGCATGGTGGTGGAGCGCTCCGGCGAGAATGATGCAGGGGAGGCCCAGCAGGCTGTGGTGCCCGGCGTCCCCGGCGACGCGGCAGGGCGGCGAGCTCGGCCCTCGCGTCCATTGAGGCAAGGAAGGAAGGCCATGGCAGGAGGCGCGGCGCGGGGTAGAGCAGAGGGAGGCGACGGCAGTGGGCTGCTGCGATCGAGAAGAGAGATCGAGGGAAAGATGGGATCGGCCCGAGGAGAGTCGAAGGGAGGATGAGGATGGGATCGGGGCTACTCGACCCTCTGTGGCGGCGCGAGGGAATGAGGGAAGGGAGAGGGATCGAACGAGATGTAGCCTCGCTCGGGCCTAGGGTTAGGTTAAGTGGGGCGGCTGGGCCTTAGAGGCCGGCCCAGAAGAGAGGGGGTGGTGAGAGGCCTGGCAGCTCAGCTTGTGGGAGAGGATGGCCTAGGTGGGCCGGTTTGGAGGGAGGCCCAAGTGGGCTGCGGCTGGCCTAAAGTTACAGCTATCTTTTCTCTAATTTTCTACAAGGAGAAAATAAAGAGAAAAGCACAGGGGAAAATGAGAGGTGTATGAGAAATATAAAAATATCCTCATGACCATGAATTCATGCCCTATTTAACAAAATTGGTTTGGAGATTTTTAAAGGAAGTAAAAATAATTCAAGTTTGAATTAAATTCAAACTTGAACCATTTTAACCCTAACCAAAACAATTTCAAACGAGATGAAATTTGACAGAGAGGTTGAAGGCATGGTCGAGAATTTATAGGAAAATAATGAACATTAATTGAGAAGGGGAAAGTGGCACTTGCAGAAGAAAGAACTAGAAGGAAAGGAGAAGGAGATGATGCATGGGACAAAGGCATGGGAATTATTTTGCAAGTGTGTTGAGGTGAATTCCAAAATAAAGGAATATTTAATATATCTCCCTAAAATATTTGGAGGATATGTTATATAGAGAAATCACCACGTGAATTCCCTCGGTTTAAATGGATCAAAGATCCATGCCATTTATTTAGTTGAGTTAAAAAAAAAGAAATGACATGATGGCATGATGACATGATGCAATGCACATGATGCAAAGCTGAAATGCAACGGACCAAACAAAACACCAACGAAACTCGGAACCCAAGGAAGGTATCTGAAGTTCCGGTCTTGGGGCGTCACACGGTCGCTGCTCCGCGCCGCCATCTCCGCCGCCGTGTCGGCTCCGCTCGCCGTCTCCGGCGCCCTACCGGCGCCCCGCCACCGACGAGCTCCACGCCGCCGCGCGTTCGCCGCCCCGCCGTACCGCGCCCGATCCCGCTCCTCCTCGTCGTCCTCGTCGCCAGGAGATCCCCGACGAGTCCCTCCTCCGTCGCCGGCCTTCTCCTTCCTCCTCTCCGACGCCTGCAGCATCTCCGGCGAGAGAATCCCGGTGAACCTCGATATCCGTGCGAACCCTAGATCTATTTTCGGAGGGTGAGATTCCACCAAGTCTTTTCCCCTCATATTTTTATGCATCCTTCATCATGCCATAACTCCGCATCCCTAGCTCCGTTTTGGGCGTGCCATATATCAAAATGTTCATCAGGATGTCCTCTTCTTTTTGTTCCATTGCACCATGCTTGTTTGAGTCCATCTTGATGCCCTAATGACTGTTGCAAGAGTGCTATAAAATGTTAGTTCCTGTTTCTTAACAGATCTTAAGCATTTGTCATTTTTGCCATGATTATTGTGTGCTGCATATGAGCATGAGCTCTACATGTGTTTTGGGCTATGCCATGCCATCTTTACAGGGATGTATGCCATGTATTTTTGTGATCAATGTGGTAACTAGCACAAGCATGCAAAGTAGCTCTCGTGATATTGTTGATTTCAGAGACTTAGAATTTCACTAAGTCTTTGCTCTGCTGTTATTTTTATGCCATGTATTCATGTTGCTACAGAGAGATCCATGCTTCTTTTGAGTATGTTCAGTAATGACGATTTGAGCATATGGTTGTGCTCTATGCATCCACGTCCCTGTTTGAATTTATGGAGTACCCTAGCATGACTCAATCTTGCTCTACTTTTGCTATAAAAAGTTCCTAGCAGATTGGTTACGTGTTAATTAATTTTGCCAGGTTTTTGTAGTTGATCCATGCATGCTATGAGATTGTTCTTTCCATGTTTAGCTTCTTGATCATGCCTTCTTGCTGTTAGTATGCTTAGTTTGTCATGAAATGCCTTGTGTTGAGTGCATCGAGCTCGCAAACATGCCTACGTAACTCTGTTTTTGCCATGTCCAGTTTTCTGCTAAGTCTGAATCTGTTAACGAAACTTGCTATGTTTACATGGGTGCCATCATATCTTCTGATCCTTTTTGGCTTATGGTCAGTAAGGGACTTTTGTTATATGCTTTGAGTAGATTCATGCCATGCCTTTGTTTTCTATGTTATGATCTTGTAGAATGTTGTTATCTTGCTCTAAACATTGCCTCCTGATGTTAATTCCTGACATGTTGTTATTTTCACTAAGTCTTTGATGCTGTTATCTTTTGCACTTTTGCCATGCTTGTTTGAACCTGCTTTGTGTGATTTAGCCGTAGCTCAGTGTCCATCTTTTGTCAAGCATCTTGAGTAGATCACTGCCATGTGTTTTGTTGCTATGTTAGAGTGCAGTAGTTTAGTTTCTTGTTGCATTCTAGATGGCATCATGCTGTTAATCGCAGATTGTGCCATTCTTGTTTTGCTTGCCATTTGTAAACCGTGCATCCGATTCCGGTGATCTTTATATCGATTCCAACCGAAATCAACTCATCTTTTCAGCAACACTCTTGGTTTGCCAAGTTGAGGCCTGGTTTAATCTCTTCCTTCCGAAGCATGCATATGCATTGCATATCACATCCCGCATATCATGCCATGTTTTGCATCATGTTGCTTGCGCATTGCACCATGGTTGATTGTTGTTTCCTTTGCTTGTATTCTTGCCTTGGGTAGAGCCGGGAGACGAGTTCGTGATCGAGGAACCCGTGGAGTACGCTTACGAGGATCAAGCTTACGTCAACTCGGAGAACTTTGCAGGCAAGATAGCCATACCCTCGAAATCACTTCTATCTTTGCTTGCTAGTTGCTTGCTCTATTGCTATGCCGTGATACCTACCACTTGCTATATCATGCCTCCCATATTGCCATGTCAAACCTCTAACCCACCTTGTCCTAGCAAACTGTTGTTTTGGCTATGTTACCGCTTTGCTCAGCCCCTCTTATAGCGTTGTTAGTTGCAGGTGAAGATGGAGTTTGTTCCTTGTTGGAACATGATTATTGTTGGGATATCACAATATCTCTTATTTAATTAACGCACCTATATACTTGGTAAAGGGTGGAAGGCTCGGCCTTATGCCTGGTGTTTTGTTCCACTCTTGCCGCCCTAGTTTCCGTCATACCGGTGTTATGTTCCTTGATTTTGCATTCCTTACGCGGTTGGGTTATAATGGGAACCCCTTAACAGTTCGCCTTGAATAAAACTCCTCCAGCAAGGCCCAACCTTGGTTTTACATTTGCACTAACAACCTATCACCTTCCCTTGGGTTTTGCAGACTCAAGGGTCATCTTTATTTTAACCCCCCCGGGCCAGTGCTTCTTTAAGTGTTGGTCTGACCTGAGCGATGTCCGGCGCCCCCTGGGCAACCAGGGTCTATGCCAACCCGACGTCTTGCTCATCCATGTGCCCTGAGAACGAGATATGTGTAGCTCCTATCGGGATTTGTCGGCACATTCAGGCGGCTTTGCTGGTCTTGTTTTACCATTGTCGAAATGTCTTGTAACCGGGATTCCGAGTCTGATCGGGTCTTCCTAGGAGAAGGAATATCCTTTGTTGACCATGAGAGCTTGTGATGGGCTAAGTTGGGACACCCCTGCAGGGTTTTGAACTTTCGAAAGCCGTGCCCGCGGTTATGGGCAGATGGGAATTTGTTAATGTCCGGTTGTAGAGAACTTGACACTTAACTTAATTAAAATGAATCAACCGCGTGTGTAGCCGTGATGGTCTCTTCTCGGCGGAGTCCGGGAAGTGAACACGGCTTTGGAGTTATGTTTGAACGTAAGTAGTTTCAGGATCACTTCTTGATCACTTCTAGTTCACAACCGTTGCATTGCTTCTCTTCTCGCTCTCATTTGCATAAGTTAGCCACATATATGCTAGTGCTTGCTGCAGCTCCACCTCACTACCCTTTCCTACCCCATAAGCTTAAATAGTCTTGATCGCGAGGGTGTGAGATTGCTGAGTCCCCGTGACTCACATATACTTCCAAAACAGTTGCAGGTGCCGACGATGCCCGTGCAGATGACACCGCTGAGTTCAAGTGGGAGCTCGATGAAGATCGTGTTCGTAGTCTTGTTTCGTTTCTAGTTGATCAGTAGTGGGCCCAGTCGAGGCGATCGGGGATCTATGCATTAGGGATGATCTTTCTTTATTTGGTTCCGTAGTCGGACCTTGATTGTATTCTGGATGATGTAATGCTATATTCATGTATTGTGTGAAGTGGCGATTGTAAGCCAACTCTTTATCCCTTTCTTATTCAGTACATGGGATGTGTAAAGATTACCCCTCTTGCAGCATGCCTACTATGCGGTTATGCCTCTAAGTCGTGCTCCGACACGTGGGAGATATAGCCGCATCGTGGGTGTTACACATACTTTCCGGTGAACCTGTAAGTTGTCGTTATGATCAATGTGTTACAAATGACGTTTGACTAACCCCATGGTCCATCGTCCGATAAAAAGTGACTATGATACTCTCAGGTCTAAGAAACTAAATCACATGTTAACACTCTGTGTTATAACAATTGATTTCACACGATATTATCTCAAATATAACAAACAAGTTTGGGTGGATTCAATATGATCATTCTTCTAACGTCATACTCTCAATGTTGTTTTAGGACTATCGTTACACTTAAAGATATCCTAAGATCGAGAAAACATGACCACCAATAGCATTTGAGCTAGTTTTAGAGCCGAGACTAGAAATTTTATTATATCATTTATCATTCCACATGTGCATATGACTATATGAGTTTTTCACTGAATCACACATTCCAGGATCATATCAGTTATAGCATGTAATATAAATTTTTAATTATGAACATGAAAAATAAAATAATACAATATTATTGCCTCTAGGGCCTATTTCCAACAATATCGGGGTCATATTAAGAAGCCCACTATCATTCTTGAAGCAGTTGCATCACATGATATTTGGATTTGACACACTTTCTTTGGCATGCCCGGGTCTGACTGAAGGAAAAACTCCTCCTTGCCACTAACTGTCAATGGGCATGAGTACAACATGAGCAACTATATGGTTGACGGCATTTATCCTCCGTGGGCTACCTTTATGAACCACCATCTTTAACCCAGTTGGCTAGAAAAAGTCTCACTTTGCCCAAAGACAAGAAGCAGCTAGAAAGGATGTTGAGAGTGCTTTTGTAGTTTCGGAGGCACGTTTTGCAATTGTTCGTGGACATGCTAAACAATATGATCCAAAGATCGTGTGGGAGGTGATGGTGTGTTGTGTGATCATGCACAACATGATCATGGAGGATGAGGATGAGGATGCCGCCGCAGATCTCGGATTTGAGAACATGAGTAATCCCATCGAACTTCATAACCAAAATCCAGCCACATTTGAAGAGTTTGTTCAAATGCATCAATAAATTCAACATCGAGCAACTCACGAGCAATTGAAAAAATATCTGATTGAGCATCTGTGGGTGGCGGTTAAAGGGGACATCAATGTTGGAGTGTAATATTTGAACTTATTTAAATTAGAACTACTGCTAAATTTGAACATTTAAAATATTCTAGACTATATATGCGGCTTTTTGAGCGTGCAGACGTTAAAAAATTAGGGCCAAATGTATGCAGACAATGTTGGATGGTCAGCTCCTTTATTAGTATCCGCGGTCTGGTCCCCTACCCGCGGACGGTTGCCGGAGCCAATTTGCGGGTCAGCATTGCATTGGAGATGCCCTAACTTTTTTTGAGAGAGAAAAGGCAACTCTAACTTTTTTCTCTTAGGCATGTTTCCCCGTAGGCCTGTTTGGCCCTTGTGCATAGTGCAGCCCAATTTCCACAGCTGAACCTGATACCCTCCCCATGCTTGAAAACTCCAAGCCGCCGGCGCCGGCCGCCTCTCTGGTCCCTCCTAGACACCTCCGTCCCGTCGTCCCAACCCCGCCTCTCACCAAGCCATTCCTCCTTGATGTCCTCGTCTCAATCTCTCATCCTCCTCCTGACCTCCCCTCTCCCCCCGCCTCCTCGTGTCGTCGCCGCCATCCCACCATCCTCGCGCCCCACCACCGCTAGCCGCTTCCGCCACCTCCCGCGCCTCACCGCCAATCTCTGCCTTCCGCCATCCGCGACCTCCGCTTCCGGCGGATTCGGAGATGGCAATTTCCCCGGTGGGGATGGGGGTGGCGGAGGAGGAGGGGGTTGGTGGCAAGGCGGGAGAGGAGACCCTCCCGACAAGCCGGGAGACGGGTGGCGACGGTGGCTTCAGTCCCTCCACCCCGAGCTCTTCCTCCTGTTCTTGCTCCTCCAGTCGGACGCCTTCGCTTCCATCCCATCCGCCCTCGCCGATGCCCTAGGAGCAACCGGCGGCGACGGCGGTAGCGTTTGGGAGATGAGGGGCAGTGCGCGTACGCTGCTCGTGCCCAACCCGAACGGAACCTCATACCTCGTTGCGGGAGACGATAAGCGGAAGCAAGAAGAGGGGATGGAAAAGACGGGGGCTGGCCCTGCTAATTTGGCCGCACTGCGGAGGCAACTCGAACGGTCATGGCGGCGGTGCACTGATGTTGCTCTTCAGTTGCTGCTGCCTGATGGATACCCGCACAGCGTGAGCAGCGACTATCTGCACTACTCGCTGTGGCGGGGCGTGCAAGGTGTTGCTAGCCAGATCAGCGGCGTGCTCTCTACGCAGGTATCGTTTGTAAACGCGTGTGTTAATTATGTATGTGCAATTCTCAGTCCGCCAGGTAAAATTTAGCATTTCTATCGGGTGAACTGTACTCCGCAGGCGTTGCTGTACGCAGTTGGTTTGGGTAAAGGAGCGATCCCGACGGCCGCCGCAGTGAATTGGGTGCTGAAAGATGGGCTTGGTTACTTGAGCAAGATACTCTTGTCGAAATTTGGGCGACATTTTGATGTGAACCCGAAGGGATGGCGGCTGTTTGCAGATCTTCTGGAGAACACAGCTTATGGGCTGGAGATTTTGACTCCGGTATTTCCTCACCTGTTTGTTCCCATTGGTGCAGCCGCTGGAGCTGGCCGATCGGCAGCTGCTCTAATACAGGTCAGGACTCAGGACTGTTACTTCTGGTATGGGTTATCAGATTATCAGAGTTACAATGTTCCTAACCTGTGCATTGCACTAGGTAAACCATCACCCTATTTTCTCCATCCAATTCAACCTGGATCCGTGAACACAACTGCTTATAAAAGTGGTGACTGAATAAATTTTACAGTCTAGAACATGCTATTAACTTTTATCACAAACTAAGACTACGCAACTATTCTCTCTAGATCCAGTATGCACATGTAAATAAACAACTGATTTCACATGCTTTGAACAAGCATTCCCTCTGGCAACTTATACATTATATTTCATATTTCCCATACTACATGAACAGTCTAATTTTTACAACAGTATGCGGATCAATCTAGCCTTCTGCTATACTGAAATGCGATATTCACATTTAAAAAAAAGTAATATTCCCTCTATTCGTGATTTGCATTCGGACCAGGACACGTGTAGAAGAGACTGCATTATCCCTGTTCATTAGCGCACTTGTTACTCTTGAATGGTGTGTGTTGCTCTACCTCCCAGAGTCATAAGTGGCACTGGAGGTAGTCAAAGGACGTGGTATAGAAAATAAGCATACCCAGCATTACATAATATTACTACTACTGTTCCTATTCATATGTCTCAAACTTGGCATCCTGAACAAGTTACTTCCGTTTATAATAGTGCTGAATTGCATATCAAATTATATGATTGGAGTATTTACTAGCCATTTATCTGTGTGGTCAAATTAAGTGAAGCAAATAATTATTGTGCAGTGCTATATACTACTCCCTCCGTCCCATAATATAAGATGTTTTTTCAAGCTAAAGTTAGATTGCAAAAACGTCTTATATTATGGAATGGAGTAGTATATAACATACTATGTGTTATTTCCTAATAAGCCGATGTTATTAATTTAGTTCTAGAAACCCTCTTTTGATAAACAGCTTCTACCATTTTTGTGTGTAGGCTGCCACAAGAAGTTGTTTCTTTGCTGGCTTTGCTGTCCAGAGAAACTTTGCTGAGGTGAAGTCCATATCTTTTTTTTTCTGAACAATTTTCACCGAACACTTGTTTTGACTTGTCTATGTAAATGTTTCTTTTAATGTACCAGTCCTCAGACCATTAGATTATCGTATGTAAGCTGATGCCTCACAGTGCCATAGCAATTGGCCCGCAAAAGAGTTACATAGCACAGGATGCCTGTTATCTCTTGGTTCATTTCACATTTGATATATTTTGTTGCTTAGAAAAGCATCTTTTAGGATTTGAGTTAGGTTCAGGATCTCATCTCAACTTGGTTTCTTACTTTGTCCATATTGGATTGTGAGACAAAGAGTTTGAATCATACGGGATAAGTGAAGCCACGCCTAGGGAAACCTACACACTTTAACTTATGAAATGAAAATATAATCAGTTTTCTCTCCCCAGAAGTCTTCTCCTTCATCTATAGCCTATTTCCCTAAATCTAGTATCTCAAACTCCTTTAAAGGGTGCAAGCACTGATATATGTTACTTAGCATTTACTAATTACTGTCTCAACTAACACTCACGATGATACCTATCTAATTGTTCACTTTGTGCATGTGATGTTATAGAATATGATGCTATTCCAAATCCTATAAGCAATATGTATCTGAACCTATCTCAGATCTAGCTTACCATTTTATTGTTTTGTCTGAGAGAGAGAGGGAGGGAGGGAGGGAGTCAAGAGGGGTGATAAGTATCAATTATTCCATCTTGTCACACGCTAAGCTGCATTCTCTGCTTCCCGCTCCTTCAGTCAAGTAATCTGCAATCTGTTGCCCTGAGCTCACATACTCTATGCTGATAATCCCAGCATCCAGTTTTTCCTTGATAAAGAATCTGTCAATTTCTGCATGTTTGGTTCTATCATGTTGAACTGGGTTGTTTGCTATGTTAATTGCCGACTTCTTGTCGCACCATACATTCATACAACTGGTCCTCAAAATCTTTAGCTCTTCAAATAGATTCCTTATCCATAACAAGGCATGGCTCTGTATTCAGCCTCTGTAGTTGATTTGGAGATAATAAGTTGTTTCTTGCTCCTCCAAGATGCTAGATTTCCTCCCACAAAAACACAATGGCTTGAAGTTGATCTCTTGCCATCCAGGCAGCTAGCCCAATCAGCATCACAATAACCATCCATGACAAGGTGTCCATGACTCTTGTATATCAGTCCTTTCCTACGAAAACCCTTCAAGTATCTCAAGATTCTATGTACTGCCTCAAGATGTTCACTTCTACGCTCATGCATATATCTACTTACAACACTTATTGCCAATGCAATGTCTGGTTGTGTATGACACAAGTACAACAATCTTCCCACCAATCGTTGATATTTTTCTTTATCCAGCAGATCACCTGATTGGGCAGTCACGTTATGGTTTTGATTAATTGGGGTTGACGCAGCTCGACAACCCAACATGCCAACATCACAGAGGAGTTCTAGGGTATACTTTCTTTGAGAAAGAGCTATTCCTTTTCCAGACCTGGACACTTCTATACCAAGTAAGTACTTGAGCCGACCATCTTTAACTTCCTTGCTCAGACACCCCTTTAACCTTGCTATCTCTACGTAATCATCACCGGTGATAATGATATCATCAACATAAACTGTAAGGATGGTTATTTTCCCTTTAGAGTGTCTATAAAACAGTGTATGGTCACCATTGCACTGCCCATACTATCACACACCGCCCGTCTAAACTTGTCAAACCAAGCTCTTGGAGGCTGCTTCAGTCCATAAAGGGCTTTCTTCGGCCTGCATACCTTGCCAACAGTCTCAGAAGTCGAGAACCTAGCTGGAATCTCCATGTAAGAACGCATTATTCACATCAAGTTTGTGTAAAGGTCACCAGAAATTTGCTGCACAAGAGATCAGAACCCCCACAATGTTCATCTTTGCTACTGGAGCGGTCTCATCGTAGTCAATGCCGTATGCCTGCCTGTACCCCCTCGCCACAAGCCTTGCTTTGTACCTTTCAACCTTTCCTTTTGCATTCCGCTTCACAGTGTATACCCACTTGCAGCTGACTGCCTTCTTTCCTGTTGGAAGGGGTGTTAGTACCCATGTCTTGTTCTTACACACAGCCTCCAGCTCTTCCATCATGGCCACCCCTGACTTTGAGTCCTCCTTTACTTTCTTCCAGTCGGTCGGAATTGACACAGTTTGGAAAGAAGCAACAAATGCCTTGTGGGCTGGAGATAATGCTTCATAGGAAACATAATTTCCAATATCATTGTCATCGAACCCATACCGTTTCTATGGTATCCTTGCTGTTGCTCGAGTAGTTCTCCTCAAAGCAATTTTCCCTTTAGTTGACTTTTCAGCCTGATCTCCGTCAGAGGAACATCAGTACTACCCTGTTGTTCCGTTAGTGGCTGATCTAGTTGCTCCCCTTGATGTGCAACACCATCACCTCGCTTCCGTGAATACACCTTTAGCTGCTCCTGTTGCTTTGGTGTCCACCTTGGCACACTACCAATCTGAGCTGGTGCACGCTTTCGTGAATACACCTTTAGCTGTTCCTCTTGCTTCACTGTCCACCTTGGCACACTACCATTCTTGCCGTTGTGCCAACCTGCACATCGCTGATGGAAGTCGATGCTTGTATCGCAGGAGCCACATGAGTTACTAAAGGTGACTGTTGCAACTGCATCTGTGTTCTACACTCCTCCTCTTCACCAATCTCCGGAGGGAGACATTGGTCAAGTTTTTCAAACATGACGCTGAGATCATTTTTCTCATCATAAAAGGATTCAATTCATGAAACGTAACATCCTTGCTCACAAAGGTTCACCTCTCAGACGGACTCCAACATTTGCACCCTCTTTGTTTTGAAGAATACCCAATAAAGATACACTTGATTGCCAATTTGTTGACTGATGGCCTATGATCATGAACAAAGCAAGTGCAACCAGACACACCTTGGGAGGAATAGGGAATTTATTTTCGGTGAAAATCAACTCACACGGTGATTTCATACCTATCACGCGGGATGGTGTGCGGTTGATCAAGAAGGTGGCCATCATGACAACTTCGCTCCACAGGAACTTGAGCACATTCATGGTGAACATCAATGCTCGGGCCACCTCCAACAGGTGGCAATTTTCCTCTCTGCCACCTCATTCTGAAGTGTGTCCGGACAAGATGTTTGATGCAGGATGCCCTTTCTGGCATCAAGGCACCAATGGCCTTGTTAACATACCCAGTGCCATTGTCAGATCTGAGTGCTTGAATTTTCACATTAAATTGAGTTGGAACAAGTGCATAAAAAACTTTGAAACACTGAAACACTTCATCTTTATGTTTCAGAAGATAGACCCAAGTCATCCGAGAATGGCAACCAACGAACGTAACGATACTTCATACCACTTTGGTGTGTCCATCATGTATACGCCATATGATGAGGTTTGGGGCGGCGCTTGCGCCGCCGCTTTGACTGCTTCTCGAGGGAACAAGCCTTCGGTGCATCCTTCCGTTCCTCGTCGTCGTCTTCTTTTGGTGTGTCCATCATGTATACACCATATGATGAGGTGGACGTCCAGCGCCCTGTGGGCGGTGGTTCCTCTTCGCCTCCCGCATCGTCGTCCATACCGTTGATGTCTTCGGAGTTGAAGTCGAGCATGTCGGTTGAGTCATCAACAGTGGCTATTAAGTGGGTGGTGGGTGGGCGTCGAATTTCTTCGTCGTCCGTATCCCAATCCTGTTGGCCATAATCCAGCCAGGGCTCTTCTGACAAAGAGAGAGACTTTAGTGAATTCAGAATGTCGCCGAAGGGCGAGTGCTGAAAGATATCCGCGGCGGTGAATTCCATGATCGGCGCCCAATCGGATTCGATTGGCAGGGGCGCGGATGGTTCGGAGTCCGGAAAAGAGTCCGGCACCTTGGAGTCACGGGCTGCGTAGAGGGTTAGGCAGGTGTTCGGCTTGATCGCCGTTGAGACTGCGGCCCTTGAGGCGGTGTCTAACCACCCGTCCTCGATTGGCGCAGTTGGCTCCGAACTAAGGGTCGGAGCTGATGCGGGCGCGGCCTCTGGGGTACTGTTCGGCGGCAGGGCTAGGTCATACCCATCGCGACAGTGCGGCGCGCCCGGCTGTGGCTTGAATCCGTCGAAGATCAAGTCTCCGCGGATGTCGGCCGTATAGTTCAAACTTCCAAATCTGACTTGATGGCCAGGGGCGTAGCTTTCAATCTACTCCAGATGGCTAAGCGAATTAGCCCGCAGTGCAAAGCCGCCGAATACGAAGATCTGTCCAGGGAGAAAAGTCTCATCCTGGACTGCATCGCCATCGATGATAGTAGGAGCCATCAAGCCTAACGGCGACGACACAGAAGAACTCTCAATGAAAGCACCAATGTCGGTGGCAAAACCGGCGGATCTCGGGTAGGGGGTTCCGAACTGTGCGTCTAGGCCGGATGGTAACAGGAGGCAGGGGACACGAAGTTTTACCCAGGTTCGGGCCCTCTTGATGGAGGTAAAACCCTACGTCCTGCTTGATTAATATTGATGATATGGGTAGTACAAGAGTAGATCTACCACGAGATCAGAGAGGCTAAACCCTAGAAGCTAGCCTATGGTATGATTGTATGTTATGATTGTTGTCCTACGGATTAAAACCCTTCGGTTTATATAGACACCGGAGAGGGTTAGGGTTACACAAGGTCGGTTACAAAGAAGGAGATATCCATATACGTATTGCCTAGCTTGCCTTTCACGCCAAGTAGAGTCCCATCCGGACACGAGACGAAGTTTTCAATCTTGTATCTTCATAGTCTAACAGTCCGGCCAAAGAAGATAGTCCGGCTGTCCGGAGACCCCCTAATCCAGGGCTCCCTCACAGAGATTATCTTATCAGTGGACCTCCATTTCCTTCTGACCAGTAAATCCTTGGTGTTTAGTCTGTCAAAGAGCAGCAACCAAGCAAAACATTTAATTTTCATTGTGCATTTGCTCTTCCAAAGCCATCTACAGGGCTGGATAACAGGAGTGTGTGCATTAGAGTATAGTAACTTTTAGCAGAATAATCTCCTTTATCCAGCCAGCACCAAACATCACTTTCGATGGGGTTCCTCTGTAAGTTAGCTATATCCGGTCCTGTAAGCATAACAACTCTGTTGCAGCCACTTGAGATATTGGCAGATTGAACAATGAAGCAACATCAGGGGTGGATAAGAAATCAGAGACAGAAATCTTGTCACAGGTGTGGTAATCTATCTCGGAGAGGCCTCGTTGATCCATCAAGATGCCAGCCATCAGACCAAAGCAGTACTGAATCCCTAGAATTGACTATAACAGTAGCCACCGCTGTGTAATTATCAGCCAGTTTAAAAACATGCTTCCACCAAAAGGCGCCACATAAGACAGTGGCCTGTGGAACTACTCCATGATAGTATGAATCCCAAATAAGAGATACCCATGGTATGTCAGCCTTGTTATAAAACTTGTGCAAATGCTTTACCAGAAGGGCTTGGTTCTGTATTTGCAGATTAATCACTCCCAGTCCTTCATTCGCTTTTGGCCTACATACCAAATCCCAAGCTGCTAGGGATTGTCTTGGTGTATCAGAATTACCATGCCAAAGGCATTGCCTCTCAATACTTTCAAGCTGCTTGATAATACCAATAGGGATATCTAATGAGCACAGGAAATAAATTGGCATAGAAGATAAAACAGAGGTTAAAAGTTGCAGCCTAGAACCCTGATTCAGCATGGAGGAACTAGCAGTCAGCCTTCTTTCAACCCTGTCCACAAGAGGCATGAGATCCTGTATCCTTGGTTTTGTTGTTCCCATTGGCAACCCCAAGTAAGTGAAAGGTAAAGTACCAATGGTACACCAAAGACAGATGCAAGCCTGGCAGCCTCCTCATCAGATACATTAAGTGGCACCATCATAGATTTATGAAAACTCACCTTAAGGCCAGTGGAGGCATGGAAAACATGTAACATCTCGATTGCAATCAGTTGTGTGTCCACAACAGGTACTAACATAATGGTGTCATCAGCATACTGAATTATTGGGAAATTTGGATCATTTGAGGATATTGGCAAGAAAAGGACACCATCAAGCAACATTTTGTTAACAACAGATTGAAGCAGGTCAGCAGCAAGCACAATGAGAAGTGGGGAGAAAGGATCTCCCTGTCCAACTCCCCTCTTGCAATGAAACTGTTTACCCGGTACCCCATTCAGCATAGAAGATGATCCAAAAGATAAAATCTCTCTCACCCAGCCAATCCAGTGATCGTTGAACCCTTTATGTTTCAGAATTTGCAAGATGACATCATGCTCAATGGTGTCAAAAGCTTTGGCAAAATCAAGTTTTAGGATCAAAATTGGTCTGTGGGACTGCTTGCACTGATGGATATACTCAAATGCCTAGACTAGACAGTCATGGATGGCTCTAGACCGAAGGAAACCAAATTGGTTTTTATGAATTTACATGCTGTAGCCGGTTTGCTAATAATTTGGTGAGAAACTTCAAACATGTGTTGATCAAGGATATGGGCCTGTAGTCATTTGGGCCTTCAGGACTAATCATTTTGGGAATCAAGGTAATAAAGGAGCCATTAATTCCTTGCAAACTAAGACGGCCCTGAGCAAACTGTTCAATTAATTGCATGAAGTCCTTTTCAATTATGCTCCAACACTTCAACAAAGAGACCATTGAAATCTGGTCCTGGTGCTCGATCTGTTGGCAGGTCCTTAAGCACAGCAGAGATCTCCTCTTGGGAGAAAGGCCTAGTTAGGTCATCTAGCCCATCCACTTTATGCAAAAGCTCCTCCAAATTGAACCCATTTGCACTCCCTGGGCTTGGCCCATCTTGGATTTAAAAGAATTCCAGAGCATTCCCGCCATCTGCTCATGATCAGTAACCACAACATCATCATCGATCGAAGGCTGGCCATGGAATTCTTCCTCATGCGTTAGTTGCCATGGCATGAAAGAATTTTGAGTTTTCTTCTCCAACTTTGATATATCTGATTGTGCATCGTTGCTTCCAATAAATGTACTGTAATTCAACAGATCGTCATAGTGTAGCTTGACAATTTTTTTGAAGTTGAATTCAGGTATTGTTAGAGGACGCAATTCCTCAAGAGAATCAAAACCGAGGATTACCATAGATCATTGATGGATAACTTTCTTGATGGATGACAAGTTAATGCGCCACCTCTTCAGATCATACCTTAACCGTTTAAACTTCTTGAAGATAATTGCCGAAGCAGAACCAGAACCATTTCCTATGGGTGCAGACAAGGAAGTAGATACGCATTCCATAAAGCCAAGCATATGAACCCAATAATTAGTCCCAAACAAGTTGGGGTAGGCTAGAGTTGAAACCCATAAGATCTCGCAACCAACTCATGGTTCTACCACATGGACATCAAGCTTCCATGCACCCTTGTCCTTGGCTAGTTCTTTGGTGATACTCTAGTCCTTCAGATATCTCTTTATGGACTCCTCCCATGCCAAGTTCGGTCTACCCCGACCTCTCTTGACATCATCAACACGCTTTAGCCGTTCGCTATGCACTGGAGCTTCTGGAGGCCGGCGCTGAATATGCTCAAACGTCTTAGAGAATGTTGGACAAGCTTCTTTTCAATCGGTGCTACCCCAACTCTATCATGTATATCATCATTTCGGACCATGTCCTTCCTTGTGTGGCCACACATCTGTCGGATTTCGGGTTCCGGCAGACCCTTGAGGTTCGAACATTGGGGTGCGCACGGAGATTTCGCCTCCTACCTATTTGCGTCCCTCCGCCTCGCTAAGATCTGAGCTATGGAAAGAACAACACAAGAGACACAGGGTTTATACTGGTTCGGGCCACCGTTGTGGTGTAATACCCTACTCCAGTGTGTGGTGTGGTGGATTGCCTCTTGGACTGATGATGATAAACAATATAGGGAAGAACAGCCTCGCGAGGGTCTGTTCTTGGCTGGGGGGATGAACTGTTGGGAGTTTAGTCACCCTTCTCTCTCTCTCTCTTCTCGATTGTTCCCTCTCTAAACCCTAACCTCTCAGCCTCTTGATCCTTCGATCCTTTCCCCCTTTCTCCATCCCTCGATCTCGCGGGTGGCTGGTCCTATTTATAGAGGCCCTGGTCCTCTTTCCAAATATCGAGTGGGAAGGGAGCCAACAATGGCGGGCTAATTTGAAAGGGGACAGCTAGTACCGGCTATCCTGACAAAAGTAGTCTTCACCTGCACAAAGCTTTGGTGGTGACGCCGTCTTGGGCTCCACGATGACCTCCGTCTCGCAGTCCTCCTGGTCTTGGTCTTGTTGCACCGAAATGGCAACCTTTGCCTGATGCCTCGGTACTCCGCGGTTGCGCTTGCCCCCTTTGCACCAAAGGGGAAAGGAGGACACTGCGCGGGCTGGCACCCGCCTGGCGCCCTTGATCGTCATGGCTTGCGTCACGGGCACCTCGTGAGGTACCCCGCCTTGATCTCTCCGCCTTCTCGCGAGCCAGCCTGATGAGGCCGTGCCTGAGGAAGCTCCGCGTCGTCCGCCCCGCGAGGCTTGGCCCCTCGCGAGGGTCTTGGGTTTGTGTTGGTGAAGATGGGCTGTGCTGAGCCCCTCTTTGAGCCACGCCGCAGGCCGCAGGCAGGCAAGTATGGGGACCCCCGTTCCCAGAACGCCGACAGTAGCCCCCGGGCCCAAGGCGCGCCTGGACTTGGCCGTGCAGGGAGGTGGAAGGGCAAGAGCGAAGCGCCGCGGGCCCTAACAGCCTGCGGCCTTGGGCGCCGCGTGGCGGTTGATTGGACGCGGGCGCCTCCACTTCCCCATGGCGCCTCCATCATCCCGCAGGGAGAACTCTTGGAGCTTTGGCTGCAGCACGCCAGCTGCAGCACCCTCGCGACCAAGGCAGAGGTCGCGGTCGTTGCCCCGGGCGAGGTCTTCATGACTCGGGGCTGGAGCGAGATCGTCCGGGTTTGCAGGACAAGAGGCACCCTCGCGATCCACTTGAAGTACGACGGTGCCTCGTTGATGTTCTTCAAGGTCTTCGATGCAAGCGGGCGCCGGCTGGAGTGCTGCCTCGGGAGAGGTGGCCAGGACCCTGCTGCGGCGAGGACTGGGCCCGCCAACCGCTCCCTTGGCGGCTCCTCAGGCGATGGAGGCGTCGGAGGTTCCAGCGACTCCGGCGAGCTCTTCGCGACTCCGGAGACGAGCGACACAGCTACGAGCCCCCAAGCCGGCGCCGCTCTTGGAGCAGGGCGGGCTCGTCAGGCCGCCGCCGACTCTGATTTGGATGGGGTTGGTGCCGGTGCTTGTCGGCCCACTGTTGATGATGGCGTCTCTTGTAGGGGCGCGCGTAGTTAGTGTCCCTTTAGGATCTGTTCCCTGCGAGGAATCAAAGACGCGTCCCGTGGGGGTTTGTAAGGTGCCTGTGATTCTGTTTTGTTGATATAACCCTTGTCGTAGAATTGTGCGAGTTGCTCATTCCATTTTAGCTCAGTCCTCCCTTTCGAACCTCACGAGGGCTTGGTGCTCTGCGCCGACAGGTCCCAGTCCCAAGGCGGCTTCAGCCGTCGCTGGTATGCCAGGTCGCGATGACGTGGTCAAGGCCAGGAGGTGAGCGACCCGAAGTCCGGTAAGAGCCCCTGAATCGCGATGCTCAGAAGGTCCCCTTTGGCGCTCAAGCAGCCGTCGTTCGGTGAGAAAGGAGAGCGGCGTCGCTAACACGGGATTGCATTAGGTGCGGGGATGATGCCACGGTAGCTGGCGCTTCCGGGTGGTGACTTATCTCTAGAATCAGGGGCCGCTCTCTGGGGTGTCGCCGGGTCCATGCATCGGCAGGCATGAGGTTGCTTGGTGAGGTCCTCGCGTGTCCCTCCCCTCTCGCCTTTGCTCCCCTTTGTGCTCTACGTCTTCGGGTCCCGGCCCTCGAGCGAGTCTCAGCCATCGCTGGTATGCCAGGTCGCGATGCCGTGGACAAGGCCAGAGGGTGAGGGCTGGAGAGCTAGTAGGAGCCCTGAGTCGCGATGCTCAGGCACCCCCCCTTTAACGTGCAAGCGGTTCGCGCGGACGAGAGTGAAGGAGACACCGCAAGGGCCTCGCCTGACGCAGCTCCTTCAGGAGATCCTGTAGGTCCATCATAGAAAAAATGAGGGGGTTGCCATGACAATTGACAGTCAGCCGTTGGTTGCTTCCGAGGGGTAATGAGGCATCGAATGCTTGACGAGGTGGCGCCATGCGGGGCTGCCGCGGCCAGAGCTCAGTCATTCAGGTTTGTCGGTGTTGCAGGGACGGACCCATGCGCAAGCGTCGTGCCGTTTTGAGAGCAGTTCCGTCAGTTGAGCGGGCAATTAGGTCAAGCACATTAGCCGCGAAGAAGTGGATTCATTTAAATAGATGATGGGAAGGCGGACATCGCTGGGCCTAGCCCGAGCGACTTGGGGATCATGCAGCCCGAGGGGCGCCCCCAACAAGATAAGCTAACAACATGAAATAAAAGGGATACACGCCGCAGGGACGGACCCACGCGGCCTGGGAATAATGCAGCCCTGGGGGGGCGCTCTCAGCTGGAAATGAAACTTGAAAGATGTCATCTGATGATGTTGTGGACGAAGGAGCGTTGGTGTAGCAGACTCGGTGGGCCGCGGAAGCCGATCCTCACGAGCCCCCAGGCCCAGGGGCCTCGGGAGGCTCCGGAGGCGCTGGCGGCTCCTCGCGGACCATCTCCATCTCCGCCAGGGCTGCGGAACGCCTGGCCTCTTGTGCCTCCGTGATGCCCCTCATGAGGCGCTGGTACGTGGCAGCCGCGTTCGGCAAGCCGTAAGGCATGCGAACGTAGCTGTGGGGTGGACCTCCGCAGCGCCCCGCTCGCGAGGGCCAGAGGCGCTCTCAGCTGGAAATGAAACTTGAAAGATGTCATCTGATGATGTTGTGGACGAAGGAGCGTTGGTGTAGCAGACTCGGTGGGCCGCGGAAGCCGATCCTCACGAGCCCCCAGGCCCAGGGGCCTCGGGAGGCTCCGGAGGCGCTGGCGGCTCCTCGCGGACCATCTCCATCTCCGCCAGGGCTGCGGAACGCCTGGCCTCTTGTGCCTCCGTGATGCCCCTCATGAGGCGCTGGTACGTGGCAGCCGCGTTCGGCAAGCCGTAAGGCATGCGAACGTAGCTGTGGGGTGGACCTCCGCAGCGCCCCGCTCGCGAGGGCCAGAGGCGCTCCAGAGAGGCGACTTGATTGAGCCCTGATATGTCGATGCAGACGCGCAGCCTACCATCCTCGCCTGGATGGGGAGCCACTGCTGGTAGGCGGCGGCCGCCTTTCATGACTCTTGACTCCTGTAGCTCCTGAATGGCCTTGCTGACAAACTCCTGAGGGTCTGGCTCTCCTTGCATTGCTCCTTCTTGAGGGAAACGTGCTTCGAAACACGCCTCCATGTGGTGCCCAAGCGCCTCCCTCGCGATCCTAGCTAGGTCGGTGGCCCTCCAGTGGAGAGCCCCCGAGCCCTGCCTGAGGAGGGCGCCGTGCGCGCTTTCCTATGCGATGGAAGGAGGTTCCCCCTGGGCAGGCACGGGCCCAGAGGGGTCTGTCTCCTGAGGGGTCGGGCCGGACGATGTCTTCCTCTTCTTGGGGGCGGTCTCGGGAAGCCTCCTGCTTCCGCGATTCGGGTCTTCCAGTGACGCGGCCTGAAAGGCTCGTTCCAGGGAACACATAGCATCCTTCTCTTCACAGGGCACCGTGATGACTCCGCCACTTCCTGGCATACGGCCATGAACTTGGCTAACGCTGGGTACCCGAAGATGGCGTTGTACGGCAGGCGAATGTGACAGGGAGCTTCATTGTTGTCGCGTGCCCCGAAGGTGACAGGGAGGCGGACCTGCCCAATCGGGACCGTGGAGCCGTCGGTGATTCCGGAGAAAAGCTTGGTTGGCTGAAGCTGGCTGTAGGGCACTTGGAGATTGTTGAATGTTTTCACGGACAGGCGTTGAGCCCTGCCCCGCCATCGATGAGGGTCTTGGTGACCACCACGTTGCTGATGATTGGGGAACAAAGCATCGGGAGGACTCCGGCTGTAGCCGCACACTTGAGCTGATCTGCTGAGCTGAACGTGATGGCGCACGTCGACCACCTGAGAGGGCGCGTGGCTTCGAGCCTGGGAAGGACTGCATTCACTTCGCGGGCGAACTGCTTGAAGATGCGTTGGGAGGCTGGGGCTTGAGCCCCGCCCAGGATGCAGGCGATCGCGCGCGGCTCCTGGAAGCCCCCAGCCCCCTCGTCCTGGTGGCGGTCCTTGTTTCTCCTTGGCTGCGGCGGCAGCGGAGGGAGGCCTGCGTTGCCTTGCGGGTGAAGGACTTCTTGGCAGCTCTGCTTTTGTCGTGCTGGCACCTGGCGGAGCGGGTTCCGCCCAGGGGCCACGCGCCTTGAAGCCATGGCGCCTTCCTGAGGAGGAGGCGGCCGGGGCGCCGCCGGAGCTTCATTGCTCGCGCGGGGCGGGTTGCGGTGCAGCGGAACGGACGGCGCAGGAGAGCCCCTTGCGGCGCGGACGAGCTCGGCGACGCGGTCGAGCCATTCTTCGTAGACGTCGTCGACGGGACGGTAGCGCAGGAGCTCGTTTGCCGCGATGAGCGCAGCTCGAGCCTCCATGGGCGCGCGGAGCGCGTGGGACGAAGAACCAGCTGGAGTGAGCGAGGGAGTTGCAGTGCGGCCGCCTTGCCGCACAGACGGATGCTGAGACGATGCTTGCTGCTCGTCCCCCGCTGGGCCGGTAGCGGCGTTGACGGCAGGTGACGGGGAGCGGCGTGGACGCCCGCCGACAGGGGCTGTCTGGGCGACGCGGGAACCGAGAGCGGCCCGGCGCTCGACGCGGGCCCGACGAGCGTCAAACATGGGCGTGATGGTCGGAGGAGAACGGGGTGGTGGAAGACGAATTCCGGCGCACCCCTACCTGGCGCGCCAAATGTCGGATTTCGGGTTCCGGCAGACCCTTGAGGTTCGAACACTGGGGTGCGCGCGGAGATTTCGCCTCCTATCTATTTGCGTCCCTCCGCCTCGCTAAGATCTGAGCTATGGAAAAAACAACACAAGAGACACAGGGTTTATATTGGTTCAGGCCACCGTTGTGGTGTAATACCCTACTCCAGTGTGTGGTGTGGTGGATTGCCTTTTGGGCTGATGATGATGAACAATATAAGGAAGAACAGCCTCGCGAGGGTCTGTTCTTGGCTGGGGGGATGAACTGCTGGGAGGAGTTCAGTTACCCTTCTCTCTCTCTTCTCGATTGTCCCCTCTCTAAACCCTAACCTCTCAGCCTCTTGATCCTTCGATCCTTCCCCCCTTTCTTCATCCCTCGATCTCGCGGGTGGCTGGTCCTATTTATAGAGGCCCTGATCCTCTTTTCAAATATCGAGCGGGAAGGGAGCCAACAATGGCGGGCTAATTTGATAGGGGACAGCTAGTACCGGCTATCCTGACAAAAGTAGTCTTCGCCTGCACAAAGCTCTGGTGGTGATGCCGTCTTGGGCTCCACGATGACCTCCGTCTCGCAGTCCTCCTGGTCTTGATCTTGTTGCACCGAAATGACAACCTCTGCCTGATGTTTCGGTACTCCGCGGCTGCGCTTGCCCTTTTTGCACCAAAGGGGAAAGGAGGACACTGCGCGGGCTGGCACCCGCCTGACGCCCTTGGTCGTCATGGCTTGCGTCACGAGCACCTCGTGAGGTACTCCGCCTTGATCTCTTCGCCTTCTCGCGAGCCAGCCTAATGAGGCCGTGCCTGAGGAAGCTCCGCGTCGTCCGCCCCGCGAGGCTTGGCCCCTCGCGAGGGTCTTGGATTTGTGTTGGTGAAGATGGGCCGTGCTGGTTCCCCTTTGACCCACGCCGCAGGTCGCAGGCAGACAAGTATGGGGACCCCCGTTCCCAGAACGCCGACAACATCCATCTCAACATACGCATCCCCGTACACCTAACCGTTGAACATGTCACCTTTTAGTCAGCCATCACTAAATGCCATACAACATTGTGGGTTAAATAGCCGTCCTATAGAACTTGTATTTTAGCTTTTATGGCACTCTATTGTCACAGAGAACGCCAGAAGTTTGGCGCCACTTCATCCATCCGGCTTTGATTCAGTGGTTCACATCTTCATCGATACCCCTATCCCTCTGCAGCATTGACCTCAAATATCTCAAGGTGTCCTTCTGAGGCACCACCTGCCCATCAAGGCTAACCTCGTCCTCATTCCTAGTAGTACTGAAACCACACCACACGTACTCGGTTTTAGTTCTACTAAGACTAAAACCTTTTGATTCCAAGGTTTGTCTCCATAGCTCAAACTTCCTATGAACCCTCGTCCTCTAGGCCTTCCTAGAGCTCCCTCTTGGTGTTCTCATTGTGGCCTACTTGTGGGGCGTACGCGCTGATAACATTGATAACCAAGTCCTTAGTTACCAGCTTGACCAAGATAATCCGACTCTTGACGTCTACCACTCCATACTTGAGGGCATACGCGCTGATAACATTGAAAACTAAGTCCCCAACTACCAGCTTGACCAAGATAATCCGACTCTTGACGTCTACCACTACATACTTGTGGCTCTTGTTGATCAAGATGCCTAGTCCATTTCCGTTTACAGTCGTCCCCGTGTACCACAGCTTGAAGCCGGTATCCTCCACCTCCTTCGCCTTCTGTCCCCTCCATTTGGTTTCTTGGATGCAAAGGATATCAACACCTCTCCTACTGTTGTATCAACTAGCTCACGAAGCTTACCTGTCAGGGATCAAGAACACAAAGTTGTCAACTATTATTCGGCAATCAATTTGGTCAACCAAAGCACTCAAGGACACTAAGTTCATGAGAAAAGCTGGCACGTGCAACACCCTGCAATGGGCTGGGCTGTGCCATCTGCTGTGTGAATGTTTTTCTGATGTGTGAGAGTGTGGAACATAAGATTTGAACTCATTAAAGTCTCCAGCAACATGATGTGATGCGGATCTTTCAAAAAAAAAACATGATATGATGCTCCAGAATCAAGCACCCATTCCGAGTTTATTTTATGGGCTGCTATTGATGCGTGTTCAATGTTACCTTCATTTGTATCGACAAAGTTGGCATAGTTGGTAGCAGTCCTCCTGCATGCTGCTTCCCTTCAGCTGAAGCAGCTACATTTGCCTTGGGAGCATTCCAAGAATCGCCACTCCCATTTCAACCACGACTTCCATTCCGACCACCTCGCTGCTACTGCCACCACTGTATCCTCGTCCTCTGCCTCTTTTGGCCAGTGCAGAAACGGCTGATATGCCCTGTTTGACCACAATTATAACACTTCCCAGATTCATTGACATCTCCTCTTCTCAACTGCAGGCGTACCCATTCTTGGGATATCGCAGCAGTGGCCTCATCAAGGGACACAAGTGTTGGCTGTTGTAGTAGCACAGGTTTGCTCTCAAATCCTTGATCTAGACCTTTGAGAAATTGCATCACACGCCTACGCTCAACCCAATTCCTGGCAATTTCTATGGACTCTGCATGTGGAAGCTCAAGGGGATCGCACTGATCCAGATCCGCTTAAAAATGTTGCAGCTCGTTCACATACACTATCATGCTTCTGTCACCTCGACGGACAGCATGGATCTTGTCTTCAATTTGAGACATGAGCATCAAATTGCCCTTACCGGAATGAATACCTCATGGACAGCAGGCTCCACACAGCAGAAGCATTCGGCAATGCCTCAACAGACACTGTAATCGCTGGAATCAGGGAGTTACATTCAAGTCAATATCAGGGAGTCAGTAACACTCCACTTCTTTCATTCTGAGCTCTCCTTGTCAGCCAGTTATTCAGCTGTTCCAAGAACATACCCTGTCAGGCCCCTTGTCTTTGTGATCAACAAGGCCTGCCTCGACAGGTAGCTGCTCACACCGTTCAGCTTGACATCATTTTGCATGAGCTCAAGCTTGAATCCCTGATCTGCTTGAGGCACAACAATTCTGCTACCTGGAGGAGTTGACCCCTCGGCAGCCTTCACAGCCATGACTTGCGCAAGTTTCTCTATAGCAGCGGTAAGTTCAGTCCCCATGACGCCTCCACCTCTTCTTCTCCTAGCTGTGCCACCTCCAATGCTGTGTCTCCTTCCTCTGCAATCAGCAGCCACTCAGCTGTGAGAACCTTTCTACGCGCGTAAGCACCATGAAGCTAGCCACCAACTCCAGCAGCCCAGCAGCAGCAGCTCCAGTCACACTCCATCTTCTTCTCAACTAGCACCAACTCCAGCAGCTCAGCAGCAGCAGCAAGCAGTGGCAGCCTCCTTCTCCTCAAACAGCAACACTTCTCCACTATTTTTCATCTACAATCAGCGCACATGCACGCACGCAGCAGCAACTCGAGCAAGCAGCAGAGTAGCACGCACCACACAGCATCAGCTCTGCGCCCAGACCCGCCGCCTCCTTGCTGCAAGCTCCCGCAGCTTCTTCTTGCCTGAGCTGACCGCGCCGCCTCACTGCACTCCGCCTCCAGCCGCTCACCCTGTCTTCTCGCCGGACTACACCACCGGCGCCGCCGCCGTCTCTGCAGCCTTGGCTGATACCATGTTGCGAGAGAGAGGAATACACCTCGTGCTGTTGTTTCTGGTGTGGAGCAGCGCATCTGACCAGACATGGTCTGGCTCCTCTTCTAGGTCCGTGCCTGGGCCTTATGGGCCGGATGGAACATGGGCTCACATCCAACATTGTATGAATTTTTGATATTGTTTGGATGGCAAAGAGTTGTCAACCCCACCTTGGAGTGGCATCAGTACAACTGGGTAGTACTATTTTCTTTCTTGGATGCACTTCTGCCATTTTTATATTATAAAGGAACTACCTGTGTGACCTTTACCTCTTAAGATACTAGAATGTAGTCAATACTTAATGCGATATCTGTGACTCACTTCATATTTTCACCTGAGTGACTGAAATCAATTGAGTTATGTTTCAGGTCATTGCAAAGGGTGAAGCGCAGGGAATGGTTAGCAAGTTTGTTGGCATAATGCTTGGCATAGCGTTAGCTAACCAAATTGGCTCATCAGTACCACTGGCTCTTATTTCATTTGCTGGTGTTACTGTAGTTCACATGTATTGCAACCTTAAGTCTTATCAATCAATTCAGCTGAGGACGCTGAATCCTTACCGTGCAAGTAAGTTTGCTTTCTCCTCTGCTGCCGTCATAGCCCTGAATCCTCCTATGGCACATCTTTCTGTGACTAAAACTTAAAATGGTTAGGTAGATAAATCAGTATATTTGTGATGGATAAAAATGTCAGGACTAAATTGAACTAGGCAAAGATCCGCAGTTAGTTTAATGTCCATATTTTTGGCAAATATTGAAATTTAGTTTGCAACATCGTATTTCATGCAAATTTGTCAATTTCAAGGTAAGTGATTCTGATGGAAGAGGAAGACAAAACCAAAATTCGGGCCGGCAGTGGCAGCATAAACTGGCCAATCTTGACAAGTTGATAAATGATAGGAATATGACTGCCTGATATATACCGTGATGTTGCTCCTTTTAGACATGTTGTTTCATCAATGTGACTTAAGTGCATTTTAAAAGAGAAGTTATTTTAAAATATAAAATACTTCTAAAAATACAAGAATATATATTTATATTTCAAGAACATCCAGGAGAGCTGCATGCAAATTTGTAGCAGGATAGATCTTTCGTACAAGTTCAAAGATCATAGCCAGGAGGAACTGACCCAGTAAATGATAAAAACCTTACTGCCACCAGTTGTGTCCCACTACTCAGTTTTGCCATTAGAAGTTACAACTGCTAAAAAATGCCATCGCTCCATGAGATGCTTCTTCGGAAATGCCATTAGACACCTAAAAAATGCCATTGTTCCATTATATGTTTGCTCAAAAATGCCATTAAACATTGTTATTGTCAGGTCAAACCTGTTAACCATGTTATATGACCAGAATACCCCTAGACCCACATGTCAACTCTCTCTATCTCACAATGATAAGTGTGGGCCCCACTTGTCAGGAGTAAGCAAGCGGATAATTTTAGAGGAAAATAAGAACGCTGTTGGGATCGAGTGGGACCCACACTTTATTGTACTGAGATAGAGGGAGAGCTGACATGTTAGTCCATGGATATTTTGGTCATATAACATGGTAAACGGGATTTGAGCCGACAGTAATGGTGTCTAGTGGCACTTTTGAGCATGCGCCTAATGGAGCGATGGCATTTTTGAGCAGTTGAAACTCCTGGTGGCAAAACTGAGTAGTGGGACACAACTAGTGGCATAAATGATAAAAACCCAATAAAATATTTTTTCTGGAATTTTTTGTCTATAAGATATGCAAAGAGCTGGGAAATCCACTATTTAGTCTTGTAGAATTGCTTGCAATTACTCTGCTGAGTTTATCACCTCTTCTCTGAATTATGGAATATAAAATGTTCAGATCAGAATGAGGTAACAGCTTAACAGAGACTGTCCAATTGATGGTTGAATTTGAAAATAACACACGAAGTACACTCTTGTCTCCATTGTATGGTGAGAATCTTTCACGAAGAATGTTAATGTGTTTGGTTTGTGTACACCCAGTGTTGGAGGAAAATGTAGATTTTTTAAGGTATAAATTTCGCCCTCTTGATGAATTTACTATAAATTTTAGCATTAGAAAATTAAATATGGCTTCTTATGATGCGTTCCATAGATAACATTATTTTCTGTTACTCTGATATTTTGGGTTTAGATTTAATGGCACATTGCATTTTCTCCTACTTTTTACATGTCTAACAAGCATGCTAGCATACATTTATACATATTAGCTCAAGCACGTGCCTGTGTAATGTTTTTCTTTGGCATTCAACAGTGTTCAAGGATGTCTTTAAGCATTTGCTCAATTATTATTTTCTGTAGGTTTGATATTTAGTGAATATTTATTAAGTGGACAAGTTCCTTCAGTCAAAGAGGTTAACGATGAGGAGCCACTTTTTCCGAATTTATCCATGGGTACTCAAGTTAAAGTAAGTCAAGAATACTTCTTACTATTCATCGCTGACCTTTTTTTTAGAAAATAAAGTTAGGAGGCATGTTCTACATGTGCTCGGTCATGTCCAAGTATCGTGGCTTTTCTTGTTGGAGTTAGTTATAATTACTTAACTAGTTCTTTTTATTGAGAATAGTAAAGTAGTTTAATTGTAGGCGTTTGATTCGAAGAATGTTTTCCTGCTTTATTTAATTTCATTTCTCACTATCTTTGGTTTCTTTGATTTGTTTGCCAGCAAAGTGAGATTTTGTCAGCAGAAGCAAAAGATGCTGCAGATACAATCTATCGACGGTTACAATTGGGTTCTAAGCTTAGTGAAATAATTGAGAACAAGGAAGATGCATATGCACTGTTTGATTTGTACAAAAATGAGCAATACCTTCTTACTGATTACAAGGGGAAATTTTGTGTGAGTTCATCTTGATGCAGCTATTTCCTAACTTTGATTCTGTTATTATAATTAACATATTACCTGTCATTTGTAGGTTGTTCTTAAAGAGGGATCTTCTCCAGAAGACATGCTCAAATCTGTATTCCATGTTAACTATCTGTACTGGTTAGAGAAATATATGGGTTTCAAACCATTCAATGTTGCCTCCGAGTGTAGACCAGGTGGAAGGCTTGAAGCATCACTGGATTATGTTCAGAGGGAGTTTATACATGTCAAGCATGATGGTTCAAATGGTGGCTGGGTGATGGATGGTCTGATTGCTAGACCCTTGCCTGTAAGAATACGTGTTGGCGATGTTCCTTGATAGGAATCCTCGACTCATTTTGCCCACAGCTGCGCTTATTAGAATTGTACAGCCTCTTATTCTTTGATAAACTAGATGACCCGTTGCGCCCGCCAATGGCGCAAAGGCCGAGTGAGAGTTAATTATTGTAAGAGTGTGCATTAACATATTGTTGTTCGAAAAGAATAGCAATGCATTAAGTCATGTAGGAAAGGACTCTTGTGATCTGTTTAGACTGGATAGATAGTCATACAGAGGGCTTTGGGTGTGCACTTGAAGGCTTAAGCATATATCTCTTTTATCATAGCTATTTCAAAAGCATACTACATAGCAGTCTAAGCAGCAAATAACCGATAACTAAATGCACAGGATGGTCTTAAGGGATGATAAACACAGAAGTCATATAACAAGGGGTTGTTGCAACTTGTTTATATTGAGTAGTCGATTAGATGCAGTCCCTTGTAAGTGCATTTGAAGGCGAAAGCATATGGTTGTCCTTCGTTCATGTGTGCCTGACGGAAGAAGCCGCTCCAGCCTTTAGTGATGGTGGCCCCTTTGTCAACACCTTTAATAAAGCGGGTCGTCACAGCGGTAGTTCCGTCTCTAGTAGTGATTGCCAGTTCACCATGGTCAGCATCCATGTGTGGGAAAAGCGAACCCATAAAAAAGGGAATGCTAAAGTGCTGAAAATAACAGTAAAGGTTAGTCACTGTATCATTTTATACCATGCTATTATATGAAACTGGACAAAGTAATTGCAAAGGGTTACCATTCTTTTGCCTTTTGTTGCAAATGTTTATGTCATGTGGCACACATAGTAGTTATCAGGCGTCGTGGTGCTACGGATGATCTTTCGCAGTGCACGGACATTATGGTTGTAGAAACTGGACAGAGGAAGTTTTGATGAAAGCATTGAAGCGAAAGCATGCATAAAATAAAAGGTTGTTTCTTGAGTCATAGTGTTCTGGAAAGAACAGTAGAAGAGGAGGCCTTCACATATATACAGTAAGCGATGATAAACCGCTTCTGACTACAGAGACAACAACAAAATCTAAAGACCATAGACTACATCATACACTACTTTTCACCATAGGGGCAGCAAGTGAAGACTAAAGGCTATACATATCTTGCTCGGAGTACCCCAAAATGGGAAAGATCCTGGTCTGATCGATATGAAACAAAAGGCGGCTGTTTTAGTAACCACTGAAGCATGCTGGTCAGGACACATTGACCAAAGTTTACCAGAAACTATTTCTGGTCGCTTCCAGGCACTTGCTCAAACTTCAATTTGATCACAAAAATTGTAACTTCCAATATATTTGTGTTGACTATAAGAGAATACAAAAAGTCAAATCTCAAAGAAAACATGGATACTTTTCACTCATACTACTTTTATGCCAATGATAGCATGAATATGAAGAACAATACGCCACGGAATGACAAATGCATGTGTAAGAGGTCAACAATAAGCTTTGAGATTTGGGGGGTAACAGATGCAAAGGTGGACCTCTAGAACCAAATATGACAACGAGGTCGTCAACAACAACTCACAGGGAAACACCAAAGATATGTTGTCTACCTGAAATTTCCAAACAAATTGTAGAGCTAGCTGAAGATACAACTAACAATGTGTGCACATACAAGAAACATATGCATGTCAATTCCAGATATTTGCATGAACCTAAGCAAAATATTACATGACCTTTTTATGAAATTTATACTATGCAATGCTTAGGCTGTATCATTACCTGTTCCATTTCCGGCAAAAGAACAATCTAAACTCAGCCTGCAGCTTTATTCTGAAAAATGAGATCAATAATTTGTAGGCATCGTACAATGAACTTTGTAGCTGCAGCAAGAGGTGTGTGACCAAATTATGCATTTAAATGAGCAGAAGCACAAGAAAATTTTAATTTGTGGTCAGTATAGCAACCTGGTAGTATAAATAGATTATGTGTTCTCTTTGCTTACGTATAAATGCAGTCTGCCTTAAGAATAACGAGCAGGAAAGCCTTAGGATGGATACACAGTAAGAATGTAGTAAATCTTTAGAAATCTCATGGTAAAATGAAGCTACAATAACATGTAGGCATGAACAGAGCTAGATAACGGAATGAGTTTAGCAAGAAAACTGCGCACGTTGTTAGAATAGTGAGAAACAAGTGACCAAGGGGCACGCTGAATATCTCAGAATGAATTAGAGCCACTAAACTATACATCTTACAGGGCCTCTGCAAATACAGTGCCTATAGTTATACGACAGCACATAAAGTACTCCCTCCGTTCCAAAATAGATGACCCAACTTTGTACTAAACTTAGTACAAAGTTGGGTCATCTATTTTGGAACGGAGGGAGTATATTCTAAAGCAGGCTGGGAGCATCCAAACATGTTTTCTTTGCCAAGAATTAAAAACAGAGTTACATCTGGATCTAGAATAGAAAAATATACCTCTAGGACAGCTCTGCTTGTACAAGTTCTTGATGGATCGAACATCTAAGAACTGAAACCATGCTTAGCCATCAAAGACGTAGGACTGAATTTGCTGTTGGGGGGTCCGCAACTCGTAGAATATGCATCATCTGCATTCTCCTTAACAACCCGGCATTGAAACTGTACAGATCAGCTGAACAAACACATTATCCTGCAGGAAAAAAGAGGTCATCGATTGTTTCAACAAGTACAGAAACAAGCAAAGATGTCGTTGCGCCACCGCAGCTTCCACATCGCCTCATACGGCCATGAGGACGTACATGACAGTGAGAGAGGATGGACGCGAGGATGCGGGGACGTACCTCGAGGGTGGACGGACGGCAGCGCGAGGGTCGGACGAATCCGGCCGTCTCTGCAGCCCACGCTTCTCTTGCCAAAGATGACGGTGACGGCACCATGGACCATCGCTGCGGCTCGAGCTCCTCCCGGGGTCGTTGTTGCACACATGGAGACGGAGGTGGGGGAGGAGGCGACTTTGCGCCAATGCGAGAGGAGCAGGGCATAGGAGGGCCATTCCTATGGACAATATTAGCAAATACAGGACATCTGCATCAACTTTAGCATGACATTAAATTAAACAACAGGTTACAAATTCACTTCCAAACCAATGTAGCGTCTCAGATTTGCACACAAAATCTAAACAATTTGTTCATCACCCAAATTAGGAGCTAGTAACAAACTATTAGTCCAACAAAAGATATGTTGACATTAATTATCAAAATCACCCAGGAAGCTCTTGTGCTTTCACATGCCCGTGAGAAGGAGCGGCGCCGCCGCTGCTCCACCTCAGGCACCGGGGAAGAGGCCCAGGAGAATGCGCCAAGAGGGTAGTCAATGATGAGGCGGGTGGAGAGAAGAGGACGGTGCAAGAAGCCGTGCGGCGGAGTGTCAAGGAGCAGGGACGCCGTGGAGCAAGAAGAAGAGGAGTGTGGGGCTCGAGGACGGAAGAGGACTGGTCTCTCATGGGCTAGGTTTTCAGGAGAATTGGTTCCGGCTCAGCCGTCCAGCCCGTCTACCCAATACACTGCAATGTAGACCCAAACAACCAAGCTCACACAACGGCAGCCTAAAACATGTACAGTAAAAACATCCGGCAGCCTAAAATCACAGTGCGAGCTCAATGCCCTCGTATGGCCGGGTAGGCTGACGTTTTGTTGAACCTGGACTTAGAAAGTGTCTTGTATCACTCCCACTAATGTATCTGGGGTATACCAATTAGCACTTAAGCATTGGCTTCTCTAAATAAGAATAACATCCTGTGCTCACACAACGGCGTACATACCTGAAAAATAAAATTTGCAATAATATATACTTTTACTTTGTACCACTTGTCCGAAGAGCGCACGACAACAATAACAGTACCTCATTCTTGTCACAAAGGTGCAGGCGGCCACAATATATTATCCGCTCTATAAATTGTGACATGATGTACGATGGTTCCAACTGTTTTATGTCCTTGTAATCATCTATATATTGTTCATGAGATATGATTATGACTGGAACATGCATGACATGTAACTTGAATAGATTGAACAGTAAGTTGCTATGCCTCATCATCGTAAATGCACTAACATTGAGTTGCTATTTCAGCACAGAAATTCAGGCAAACGCGCAAAAGAAATAACTGACAATGCCGCAAGTCTTGTTTTTACACCTCTTGAAATTTCTCAGTCTATTTATACTTTAAATAGAGGAACAAAAAACTGAAGGAATGAAGAAGAAAGGAATAAAAACTGAACCTAATCAACTGAAATGTGACATGATTTAACTGATGGACAAAATGCACTGCTTACTCTGCTACACTAAAAAACAAACACTGAACAACTAAAAGAAACATGATCTAGATGAAACTATGCTCTTCCTAATAGGTGTAGATCTAAGACAAAGGAAACATGACTGGAACTAAATAACAAAAATTGAAAAAAAATACATTAAACATTTAAAAGAATGACAAAGATGATACCAATTCTCTTAAAATGTACATAGAAAATACGAAACACGCCCATGGAAATTACAGAAGTACTAAACACGCCCCCCCCCCCCCCCCGCACACACACACGCGCGCGCGCGCGCGCGCACAGAGAGAATAGCAAGACTGATGAGAATGCGGTGAACTACTTACCCTCTGGCAAGGTCAACAGATATCTGGACCACAACTTTACAAGATAACTTCCTTCTCCTGTTCTTTATCAGAATTATTTTCAATGCACCTCCAGAAAGGTACTCCACAATGACACAACAGACATTACTTGGCATGCCAATATTTCCATCTTCTGTTTGAATATTCAGATCCCCAGCACCCATTATAGCCCCTATAAACTGTACAGGAAAATTGAAGCTTCTGTTAGGACAACCTGCCATTATAGCCATACCTGACACAAATCAATTTAGCTATAAAAATGATATAAGGAATGTACTCGATAAGCATGCTAAGATACAGTGAAGCATCGGATGGGTCAATCCGATTGTGATAGAGCAATTGCACCAAAAATATAGTTCATTTATATGTTCCCCAAAAAATTGACAAACAGAGAAAGCAGACTTGAAACTACAATTATGTGGTTGGAGAAGTTTGTGCCCTCTTAGGGAGCACTCCAGTGTATTAATTCCTTCTCCAACCACATTAGCCTTCTCTATAGCTGATCTGTTCTGAATAAACAAAAGAAGGGTGTACAGTCTGTCCATTCAGTGCATAGCGTTATTAAAGATAATATGCGACGATCCTAAACTAAAGTAGCATGGGTGCATATGGAAGCACTATATTGTCGAACCATTCTCGCCATCTACACATGGAAGTCCATGAGAAGTAGCATGGGTGCTTGCCTTAGTTCGGCTGAGTCTGAGTAAACGTTCCTAGTATTGTTTCCTCCTAGCTACCAAACACAACTACCACTATGTATACATGAACACTCGACGGAATCTTGTGTCCTCAGCATATGAGTACCTCAAAGTACAGATTCATTTTCGCATTCCTGAGAAAAGAAACTCAAGGTTTTGTTTAAAGTGTTGCCAATTGCAGTGCACATGTTAAATTATCAAATTCCATACTGCACAAGTAACTGAAATAATTAAGAGCTTGTGGAACTTCTGTCATTATTGGATCAAGCTAGTATAATTAGAAAATAGAAACTGCATCTCTTGAACCTATAGATCTGAAGAAAATATAGGTTCTCCAACTATCTGGACGCCATTAAAAATAAAAAAGCATGCCTTTCTTTACACTGTACACCAACTCCTAAACGACAGCTTTGTTGCCACCACAGACAAATACCCAGCTCCTGCCTCATGTATCTAATAACAAACCTCTCAGTGATCTTTGCAATCATACATAACCTGGTTCCTTCAAAATTGCAAGCATCTAGAAACAGGATCTTATCGGATTATAATGAAAGAAATCAAAGGCTAAGAAGAGGACAATCAGTTTCAATGCCATTGTTCCGGGGCTGCTGATATAATCATTGTATCCACCTATATGGAGTACCAAATCAAATATAAAAATTATACCCTTAAGCATAAACCTTAGAGAAAGGAGGTTGCATTGCATGAACTGTAACAAGGGGAAAACATAAACACCTTAGCCCTGTAAACCGGTTAGAAAAATATCTAAATCCTAAAACAATAAAGCATCAGAATGAAAACCTTACTCCCTACTTTATAAAAACTCAGGAACCACCAGCTTGTGCGCTTACACCGACCATAAAAAGTATCCATGCGACCAAAAACAGGTGTAGCTAACACTGAGTATAACTCCATCAGTTCAGTTCCCAACTCCACCGAAAAATATCAACTCTGACCAAATAGTACAACTCCACTTGTCTAACTTCCATCAATATATTACCATACGGAGCTAGCCCACTCAGCAAAAGTTGTTCTAACAATAAGGCAAAAAGAAGAAAGTATTAAAATACAGATTGGGATAAATAATTCATAGCATGGTATATCATCATCCAAAAGCAACAATATTCTAAATTACACACACAGTATGGATGCATTCTCCAGTGCACCATGAAATATACAAAAATAATATTTGAGGTGAGTACAGCTACCTGGTAGCAGATAGATCCTTGAAGTTCTCAGGTATGTCAGTACAATACTTAATCCCCATCAACAATTTATCAGATGGATTTACATCCTCGAACCTGCACCAATCCAGAAGTTAAAGAAAATTGTATAATGAACAAAACATATGTAAGACAGATGTAATCTTGTAACTATAACTACTCCTGGAGAACTGACAATGTCAATGTGTTACACAGAGAGAGAGAGAGAGAGATACTTCTCTTTTTTCTCAGATCTGCACATGTGTTTAGAAACAAACATAAATCAAAAAAATCAAAATAAGATAATCAGAGAACTGGGAGAATTAAGATGACAAGACCATAGACGAGGGCCGGCATCATGAATTAGAGGGAGGACCGCAAATTGCCATGGAAAGATGAGAAAAGGAGGAAGAAAGAGATCACCTGTGCCAGTCTTTCCTCTAGGTGGGGGCTCCACTCCTCTGTAGGCAGCCGCCATGGTGGGGGCTCGAGGGGTTCATCCGAAGAAGACGCTGGTGGCAGCGTGTAATGGGCCGCGTCGGCAGGACGGCGCCCGGTGGCTGGGAGCGGCGGGAAGCACGGAGCTCGCCCTCGCCCACCATCGTGCGGTGCGGCAGCGACCTCGGCTCCTCCTGTTGAGCACGGAGGCAGAGGGAGGGGACGAGGAGACGCGGGAGGAGGAGAGGCAGGGGAGGAGGAGGCGGTGGAGGAGGCGGAGACGAGGCTGCGGCCGAGAGGGAGGGGGAGCGGAGGCGGCGGCGGCCCGGAGAAGAGAGTAGCGGGATGAGGGAAAGGGAGGAGATATTTTCATGAGAGAGAGGGCTGGCCAATCCTCGCGCTGTGAACCTACACAGTGTCTAGAGAACCCAGCCTCTGGTCGCTGGGCCCCATGGTCTCAGACCCCACCTGTCATCCTCTGCTGAAGCGGTCACGGATGTGAAAAAAAAACGACGGCTGGGCAAACGCCAGCGGCCAAAAAAAGCACTGTCGCTACTGCAGTAATTCGATCGTGCGGTTAAAAACGTCTTGAGCGCTTGATGCCTCCAGTTACGCGGGTAGTCTAGGAGGCTTCATATGTTAGATAGATTTAGGGACACAAGGTTTTCTCAAAGCTGATTGGTTCTTTCATTGTATGGGGCAAGTTCATGAACTAGCAGTCGTCAGTCTGAGTGGCCAGAATAAGCTGCAAAGTTCATTATCTGGTTGTTATCATAAGGCTGTAGCTGGTATATCTTTGGTCTTATTTCTTCCCAGATTTTTTTTCTCTCCTTTTGTTATTTGTTGACTTTTGAAGCTTGTAGTGGCTGGTCAGAAAAATAAGTGCACTTCTCTGGCAATTATAGAGATTAAGACTGTTAATAGAGGGCTGTGCTTGAGACATATCTTAGTGGTAGTTAGCTAGTTGTGAATAATAAAGCATGCATCACATCATTGTTGTTATTTTCTCTTGGCATTGGTTGTCACTCCTTGATGCAAAGCTTACTCTGGGATTTCAAAGTATGCCGGAGGCTGCCTTAGTTTATACTCCCTCCGTTCCGAATTACTTGTCTTAGATTTGTCTAGATACGGAGGTATCTAGCACTAAAATGAGTCTAGATACGCCCGTATCTAGACAAATCCAAGACAAGTAATTTGAAACAGAGGGAGTATATACAAATACAGAATCTGAGGCGAGAATCTATTCAATTTTGCTCAGACCTGTTGTACTCCCTTTTTCCGAGTATAATGTATATGCTGAATATTGCTTTTCTGGTTTGCCCTGTTGGTTGTATGAATTTTGGTTCATTCTATTCACATTTACAACTGTTTTAATTGTATTTACGCTCTTCCATACTTTCCAGAGTAGAAGCAGGATCCTGTTAGTGAAAACTTATTGCGAAAGCATGTAACTTAGTATTATTAAATACTCCCTCCGTATCAAAATAAGTGTTTTAACCTTGGTACAACTTTGTACTAAAGTTAGTACAAAGTTGGGACACTTATTTTGAGACGAGGGAGTGTTGTAGAGCAGAGAAGAATGTCACAAATTTTTCGTAAAATAGTATTATTAAATCCTCACAGCTACAGATACTGGACAAGAAGATATAACAACACAACAACACTTTAAAATACCACACTTGCACTTTTGCACAATGTAAGAAACTGGATCAGATGTCTTGTCTCTGATATGATCAAATATAAGGATTCCTGCAGCCAAACCGTGTGAAGAGCTAGGTTGCGTTTGCATAGTGGCATGTTTGAACTTCGCAGGCGAGCTCTCTGATCATCACGAATATGAAAGAAACCGAAGCAGAGATAACACTCAGCCTGGCAGCCAGGCTCTTCATCTTGGTGCCGGGCGCAAAAATGGACGCCATGGCCAGCGCGTGCCCAGCGGCCAGATTGAAGGGGAGAAGGATTTGGATTACAGGTTGCTTCCTTGGGGACAGGATTACGGTTTCAAGGCAGACAACAATTAGGCAGAGAGAAAGCATGATCTGGTTTTTTACCCCAGATGCACGCTGGCAATGTCCTCCGGTTGACATTTTTCACTTTCCTTCTTCTTTTTCTCTTTCTCCTTCTCTACTTTCTTGATTCAACAAATAAGTAAGCAACACAACGGATGAGAGGTGTTTATGGGTAGGATCTTGGATGGATGGTGCGTGAGTATTGCAGCGGAGATCTTATTATCTGAACACGGACACGACACGCGTATAAGATGGTGGTAAAAATGAAGCGAGATATGCGATGCAGAAATAGTGAAGAGGAGAAAATAGCAAGCTTCAATTATGGGTGCAAGACCCTTTTGAGGACCATTTTCCCTTGACCTGTATATAAACAAGAAACAAGAGTAGAATCAGGGTATGGAGAGATTGGCTACTACAAGTGCACAAGAGTAGTGCCATACTATGGAAAGACGGGAACTGACAAGCCACGAGGGGGAGAGGAAGCTGACCGAAAACACGGAGAAGCGATATGTTACGGTGATCGGAGCAAGTATCAGTGCTTTGTCTCATGGCCACAAGAATCAACCGAGAAAATGAAGCAGCACTGGATCAAACCAGCTATTTTGACAACGGAAAGCTTGTTCTGCTTCAGTTTGGCAACGAGACTCGGGCTGCTGCTGCTGCTGTTTGTGCTGTATTAGTAGTTGTATTGGTGCTGATTTGTGTCCATAGCCGAGGAGGCGGCATTTGCTTACTTATAGGAAAAGCACACACTCCACCGGTACGATACCAAGACCTATCCTATCCTATCAGCGGCAGCGCATATCCCTTTGCGCCTTGCCGCCGGCTGCGGCTACCCTTGCACTTGCCACGACTTTTGAGCGTGTTGAACTCTTCATGGTCGGTGTCCGTCTCTTCTTTTGTGATATCATGTAATTTCGGTGACGTTTTTAGTTGCCGTGGGAGTTAACTACGGAGTACGGAGTACTTGTACTTGTGATCTTGTACAATTGTTATATTTTGAAATGTTGATTAATGTTTGCTAAGTTTAATCATACTAGCACATATGCCCGTGCGTTGCAACGGAAAATATTATCGTAGTCCAAGATAAGTTCATATCAGTCATGTATTAAACACCAAACAAGCCTTAGCACCTTTGGTAAAGGAACACCAATTTGATCCCGGTTTCGCATATATTATCAGTGCTTACTCCATAAGTCCAGTATTATTAGGTGGGCTGACCACTTAGCCGCTAGCACATATGTCCGTGCGTTACAACGGGAAATATTATCGTAGTCCAAGATAAGTTTATATCAGTTATGTATTAAACACCAAACAAGCCTTAGCACCTTTCCTAAAGGAACAACAATTTGATCCCGGTTTCACATATATTATCAGTGCTTATGTATACTTCATAAGTCCAGTATTATTAGGTGGGGTGACCACTTAGCCACCGTATTTTTCAAGCCGGAAGTAATGTGCTACTTTAATCGTTTATTGAATGGGGGATTTGATTGACGTACTCAATCATCCTAATGGTACTCCTAAAATATATTATATCTTATCAAAGTTGTGTATGAAAAGACCTAACCATCTTAGTCGTTGCGATCCGAACTGGTTGGCAAGTTGTCATTAGACTTTAGATTTAGTGCTCCATCTTAGTCGTGCTTAGTCGCTAGCTCGATTAAAAAAATCGCTATTACGCTCGACTACGAAAAAGAATTTTGACCAAGAAAAATGGAGAAACAATCCATCTTTTAATATTAGGTAAAGATAAAGTTAAAGATTCTACACGCGTACGTCCCGTTTTCCATGTCTTATTGTCGTGTCAATGCCATCTCCTTCTTTATTCCCACCGTCCACCGCTCTTTTCTTTATACTTTTAGGGAAATGATTTTTTCGAGAGTACGCTAAAGGCGTACCTTGGCTTTATAGAAGAAAGAAAAATATGTACAAGAGGTTACAAAGCGACATCCACTTCACACAAGCGTCCGCCCTCCCGAACTCTGATATGGAACCTGAGTGACTACTCACAAAAATGTAACACTCCACTCCTACTTGCTAATCCCCAGAGCTTTCGTTCTCTAAAGATGCACTCCACAGTGCCTAGCTCATTTGTGATGCCATCCCTACCAAAAACTCTGCCGTTCCTCTGTTTCCACAAACACCAGAAAATGAGCATCACGAATGAATCAAAGTCCTTCCGCATGGTCTTCTGCACTGTCTTCCTGGCTCTCATCCACCAAATTTGCAAGGGGGCATTGCCATTCGGAAGCAGGGCAAGATCAATCCCCGTCCTAGCGAAGCAAAGGAACCACACCTGCCTAGCGAACACGCACTGAGACAGCATGTGGTCCACAGTGTCTTCCTCTTGATCGCATAGAAAGCATGGCGATGTTGTTTCTTGAAGATCATGTCGAGATCTATTATCCGAAGTCCATAACTTGTACTAAAGTGCCAGCCACATAAAGATGCATGCATTACGTGTTGAGTAGTTTCTGCCGGGCACTAAAGTCAGAGAATCACTTAATGAAATGTAAGCGCATTGTGTTTGGTGACTCACCGTTGATTATGACTAGCACACAACACGTTGGAACGAGCTGGACTTGTTTTAGTTGACCAATTATCCAAATAGGCCGATGCTTGGGCTTCAAGACAACTGTTGCGGACTTTTCTACCATGCAGCTTACTTTTCTTCACTGTCAGGTTTTTGAGCTATTGGTAGTGACATTTCAACAAGGAAGATGGCGTCACACTGTAGAAATGTGTGGGGGGGGGCATTAGCGCGTGCTTTTGTATCATTTGTGATTCACGGGTAAGTTAGATTTGTTTCTGTTCTCTGTACAGCTATAGATTATAATGTGGAAATTAAGTCTAAGGGCGTCTCCAACAGCGTCTTTCAAATTGGACTCACTATCCGTCTGTGGATGTGGATACGGAAGCCAGCCATCCAACTCTACCCATCAAACGTTCGCATCACTTGGTGAAATCTCTCTGGAAACTACGATTTAGTATGAAAGAGAGTGAGAGAGGGCACTTGGTGTTCTTAGGGTGTTTTGTAATGAAGTGGTCAACCCTTTACCGGAGTGGTAGAGGGATATATATATATATATATATATATATATATATATATATATATATATATATATATATATATATATATATATATATAGTGTTCAAGAAATAGAGCCGTTTGGCTATATTCTGTAAGTGCCCGGATGTTCGGGTAGCAATCTGGATGTCCGGGCCTTGTGTTATATGAACACAGAACCAAAACGCCGAAGGGGAGTCATCGATCGGATGTCTGAGCAACACTTCTGGGCCACAGCCCGATTGATCCCGAACAGTCAGGCTCTAAGGAAAAACTATTGATGTTTTGCGGTAGGCTAGCCGGACGTCCGGGACGAATTCCGAATGATCCGACCATAGACCGAACATCCAGGTGGCAAATGAGACAATCCGATAGAGAGAGTGAGTGGCTATTTAGGAAATATGAATTTAATGGATAGATTGACCTATGACCTATTTGTAGAGATGTGAGTGGAATGATGTTTGAAATATTAACTTGACCAAATCTTCCACGAACCTCTATGAACCCCTCTTGATAGTGTGAGATCTCTATAACTCAAGAATTAACTTGAAAAGCTACGCTTGTTATCTTGTTTTCACCATGCTCAAGTCATATTCATTTCGGTGGGTCCTCGATCCACTAATATAAAATGCTAAGGGGATTAAGAGCATCTACAGTCACAATGGACAAATCCGGCCCCAAAACGCATGCGGACGCGCGCGGACACTGACTAGTCATGCCTTAAATAATGCAATCCACATTCGGATACCTCAAATTAGAAACCTCAAATCCATATTATTACATGCAACGTAGAGATCTTTAAGCGGAGCTCGTCCAGTCGCTGTGGCCATGTCCGGCGGCCAGCTGTGCTCCCCAGAGTGTTGGTCTGGTCGCCGGCAAGGTAGAGTATGGCATGGGACATAAGCCGGCTCACAGGACTCAAGACGTCGCTGTCTCCCATGCCCTACTCTTCCTCGTCTGAGCTCGAAACACATTGGGTGCCGGTGGACGTCAGATCGATGATGGATCCGCCATGGGACGAGCCCGCGACATCCACCATAATGCGGTTGCGGCGTTCGGACTAGTGCACCACACGAGGCGCCATGCGACTCCGCCTCGCCGACGTCCACCGCCGCGAGCGTTGCCGCCGCCTCCCATGCCCGCTGCCGCGCATGGCGGGCACGCCAGGCCATGTTTGCGTCGGAAGACGCCCACAGTGCGTCCATGGCCTCGGCGCGCCAACGCGAGGGGGGGGAGGGGGTTGCGCGTTCGCCACCGTGTTCGGACACCGAACGGGCCGTGCCACCTCCGGTGAGGCAGCGACGACTGCCCTAGCGCCGGATCCATGCGCCATTTGGGCGGACGCAATGAATTTTTGACGAAAGGAGTTCGAGTGCTGCCGTGCATGGGCCTCCTCCCGAGAGCGGTGGAGCACAAGCCGGACAGTCATCTCTTCTTCGGGGTCGTGTGGGATGAGTTCAGGGTCGACGGATCTGGAGGTGAAGGACTCGGACGCTGCCCTCCATGCCCAAGACAGCCGGACGACACCGGGGACGAGCTTGGTTGGAGGAGGGGAGTGAATGGGAGAGGATTGAAGTGGCTAGGTTTGGTCTAGCGAGCGGATTGGGAGGAATATATGTGGGGTCGGGTGAGCCAACATGGTGCGGGTCCGACGTGACGGCGTGCCCGGGCGCCCCATATCCGCCCCATATTTAGGCTACATATGAGGGGTGCCGGTTAGCCTGGGCGTTTGAGACCCTTCGAGGCGCCCGTCTGAGTTAGATTTTCGTGACCGGTCAGTGACCAGGCGGGCCGCCCGGGCATTTGAGGAGGGTTTGGGATGCCCAGGTGTAGATGCTCTAAGAACCTATGATGTAGGTTGGAACCCTAATGGTCGATCTTTCACGATTTGGAGGGGAATTCCCGAGGAACACACGAGAGGAAAACACTCAAATCAATGAGATCCAATCACACACATGCTAAATCCACATACACAAAGGTCAACAAGGAAGGATACACAGTAGCTAGTTCATCCCAATCCATGAGAAAGAGGTCTTGAATCCACTATGGGGATCTTATCCATGAGGAGGTCTTGAATCCACTCGGGGGATCTTCTCCTTGAGGAGGCCTTGGTTTCCTAAGGAATAGAGGGTAAGTGGACGAGCAAATCTCTATCTCCAAGATGACCTATGACAATGCTAACCCTAAAACATTGGAGGAGAAGGAGTATATATAGTCTAGGGGGCGAAGGGGTACACGGGCCTCGGCCCGTGACATTGTGCACAGACAGGTGTCAGACGTCCGAGAGTTACCGGTCGTCCGGTGTCTCGCGAGGGACCGGTCGTCCGGTAGAGCTCGGACTTCCGATGTTTCGGCTCGGTGTAGTTGATTTCGGATTTCCGTCGATGTCAGACGTCCGATGCGTCAATTGTCTAGAAGGCACGATTTTTTGATGGTTTGGCTCTGGTCGGGTGGTGTCGGATATCTGGTGCCGGACGGATGTTCGGTCGCTGGTGAGTGTCGGGCGTCTAGTACTTGTCGGTCGTCTAACCGCGTAACGTTCGCTGGTTAGGCCTTCTGGCTGGTGGAGCTCCCAAGCGTCAGACGTCCGATGAGTACCAGTCGTCTGGTGGCTATAGTTTCCTGGCAGCTCTTCCTCTTAGTCCTCGCACTTGGTGTCCTCGCCATCTTGCCATTGGGTGTAGTGGCTCCGTGGCTTCCCTCCAAGTACCTGATCACACACAAGGTCTCCGCTTGAGGTAGTATCCATGTCTCACATGTGGAATGTCTTAGTTTGGGAAGGAGCGAGTTCACCTTAGCTTCGACGGCCCTTGCTCGATCTCTAGTCATTGGTCCATGTGGTGTCGTAGGAGACGAAGCTAGGTCCATGGGGATGACCGTAGGATGCTCCACATCATCTCGCCCCCTTGGGAAAGATCTGACCTCAGATCAAAAACCTCATCTCCTTGGTAGGGAGAGAAATCGTTGACGTTGAAGATGTCCCTGATGTTGTACTTGTCATGTGGTATGTCGATATTGTATGCATTGTTGTTGTAGCATGCAATCACCTTGAAGGGTCCATCGACTCGAGGTAGTAGCTTGGACTTGCGTTCGTTGGGGAAGCAGTCCTTTCAAAATTGTAGCCACACAAGATCTCCAATGTTGAATATCATGGGTTGCTTGTTGATGTTGAGCTTGTTCGTGAGGCGGTGGACTTGGCGCTCGATTGCTTGTCTTGTATCTTCATGCACCTTCTTGAGATAGCTCTCTCGTGCACTCGCATCCATGTTGATGCGCTCTTGTAGATGTAGAAGTAGAATGTCTAGTGGGGACAATGGATTGAATCCATAGACGACTTGGAAGGGGGAATTGCCGGTAGTTGAATGTCTTGCTCGATTTTAGGAGTACTTGGTGATGGGTAAGCATTCCTCCCACTCCTTGATGTTCTTCTTGATCAAGACTTGAAGAAGTGTAGATAGCGTCTGGCTGGTGACCTCCGTTTGGCGGTCAGTTTGGGGATGGTATGCCGAAGAGAAGAGTAGCTTGATTCCGAGCTTGGCACATAGGTCTTCCAAAAGTAGCTAAGGAACTTGACGTCGCGGTCCGACACAATAGTCTTGGGCACTCCATGTAGATTCAAGATTTCCCTACAAAAGAGATTTACAACATGTGAAGCATCATCCATCTTGTTACATGGAATAAAGTGTGCCATCTTAGAGAAACGATCCACAACAACAAATACCGAATCTTTGCTATTTCTAGTTCTAGCCAAACCAAGCACAAAGTCCGTACTAATGTCTTCCCATGGGTGATATGGAATAGGAAGTGGCATATATATACCATCGGTTTGAGCTTTAGACTTAGCTTTGTGACATGTAGAGCATCGGTTGGTGTAGGTGTTAGATTGTGGGCTCCGGCAAACCCTTGAGGTTCGAACACTGGGGTGCGCATGAAGATCTCTCCTTAGCTCGCTCTCGCAATGATCTCAAGGCCTAGCTCTCCGAACCCAAGGAACAAGAGACACGGGAGTTTATACTGGTTCAGGCCACCGTTGTGGTGTAATACCCTACTCTAGTGTGGTGTGGTGGATTGCCTCATGGGCTAAGGATGAACTAGTACAGTGGATGAACAACCTCCTGAGGAGAGGTGTTCTTGAGCTCGATGAGCCAGTGAGATGGCTTTGGTGGAGTGGATCCGATCCAAGATGAGCCGATCCCTGACTACGGTGGTGGCTAGTCCTATTTATAGAGGCCCTGGTCCTCTTCCCAAATGTTTAGGCGGGAAGGGATCCCACAACGGCCAATTTCGAAGGGGGACAACTAGTACAAGTTATCCTGACGAAAGGTGATCTTCGCTTGCCAAAGGCTCTGGTGGTGACGCCGCCGTGGGCTCTGTGGTGACCTCCGTCCTGCCGTCCTGCTGGTCTTGGTCTTGTTGCACCAATATGGCAACCTTTGCCTGATGCCTCGGTACTCCTCGCCTGCGCCTACTTCCTTAGCACCAAAGAGGAAACTGGCACTATGTGTCCGCTGGCGCCCGCCTGGCTTTGGTCGTCATGGCTTACATCACGCCGACCTCGCGAGGTGCCCCTTGCATAGATATCTCCGCTCCTCGGGAGCCAGCCTAGCGAGGCCGCCATAGAGGAGGTCTTGGTGTCGTCCGCCTCGCGAGAGTCTTGAGTGGTTGCTGATGAAGATGGGCCGTACCAGGCCATTGGTGGAGCCACGCCCTAGGCCGCAGGCAGGCAAGTCTGGGTACCCCCATTCCCAGGACGCCGATAGTAGCCCCCGGGCCCAAGGCACGCTCGGACTTGGCTTCGGGGCGAAGCCAAAGGGCAAGTATGGAGCGCCGCATGCCCCAAACGCCTGTGGCCTTGGCACGTGGCGACTGACAGGACGTTGGCGTCTCCACTTCCCCATGCTGCCTTGATATCCGCCTGGCTAGGCAGCCACCGTTGCCTACACAACCCCACCTTCATTGCTGACAGCGCACTCCCCAACTCCTTTGTCTTCCCAATAGCAACGGTCTCCTCCTCCAACCCGGCCAGGATCCAACCCTCTCCATCGCCATGGCGCCGAGCCGGAAGAAGAAGGGAAAGAAGAAGCCCCAGGCTTCAGCCGAAGCACCGCCGGCCTTCAAGCCTGCTGTCGAGCAGTCGGTGGTGCTCAATCAGGAGGCGATGGACAAGGCCTTCCCAACAATCGTCGCCGACTTCAACGAATGGGGGAAGACAATGGCTTGGCCTGTCGATGTTCTGGGAATGGGGGTCCCCAGTCTTGCCTGCCTGCGGCCCACGGCGTGGCTTCGCTAGCAGGCCTGTACGACCCATCTTCATCAACAAGGCATTCAAGATCCTCGCGAGGGGCCAAGCCTCGTGAGGCGGACGACGCAAGAACTCCTTAGGAGCGGCCTCACCAGGCTGGCTCGTGAGGGGCGGAGAGTTCAAGGCCAAGCAAACCTCGCGAGGTTCTAGTGACGTGAGCCATGACGACCAAGGCCAGGCGGGCGCCAGCGTGTGCAGTGTCCTTGTTTCCTCTTTGGTGCTAAGGAAGCAGGCGCAGGCGCAGAGTATCGAGGCATCAAGCAAAGGTTTCCATATCAGTGCAACAAGACCAAGACCAGAAGAACGGCAAGACGGAGGTCACTGTGGAGCCCAAGACGGCGTCACCACCAGAGCCTTTGGCAGGCGAAGACCACTTTTGTCAGGATAAGATGTACTAGCTGTCCCGCTTCGAATTGGCCGTTGTTGGCTCCCTTCCCGCTCAATATTTGGGGAGAGGACCAGGGCCTCTATATATAGGACTAGCCACCACCATAGCTAGGGGGTCAGATGGAGAGAGACCAGAACACACACAAGTTCGCCAAGCACAAGAACACCTCAACCTCAGGAGGCTGTTCTTCCCTTTGTACTGTTCATCCTCAGCCCGAGAGGCAATCCACCACCACCACACTGGAGTAGGGTATTACACCACAACGGTGGCCCGAACCAGTATAAATCTTGTGTCCTTTGTGTTGCGAGTTCGTCAAGTTAGTTCTTAAGATCTTAGCTGAGTTAGGACATGGATCGGTAGGGGGGAAATCTTCGCGCGCACCCTAGTGTTCGAACCTTAAGGGTTTTGCCGAAACCCGTGATCCGACATTTGGTGCGCCAGGTAGGGGTGCGCCGGAGTCTTTCTTCCATCGATTCGCGCTCCACCATCTCCACGCCCGCTCCCCCATGATGGGCGCCCCTCCAGTTGGATCTACCGGTGCCCACAGCGGCGCTCGGGGGCTCCGAGCCCTTGCCCCCGCCTTGCGGCAGGTGCAGTGGCCACTCAAGTTCAAGCCGGAGATGCCTCCGTGCTACGACGGTGCGGTGGACCCGTCGGCTTTCCTGCTGGCATACGAGGAGGCCGTTCTGGAAGCCGGGGGCGACGGCAAGATCATGGCCAACTAGTTCCCAATGGCCCTTGTAGGCGCGCCGCGCGCCTGGCTCCTCCATTTGCCGGAGTCTTCTGTTGCCACCTGGGAGGAGTTGCGCAACCTCTTCATCACTCGCTTCGGGGAACCGACGCCCCCCATCGTCGCAACTCTTCTTGGTGGTTTGCAAGCACCACCCTCAGATCGGCATGTCAAGCCATACTTTCGCCAGATCGGTGCCGCTTCCAAGCGCCCGGGGCTCCGCCTAGCTGGGCCGCGCCTGAGGCCGACCTCACCTTCGACTCAGAGGATCATCCCGCCTCCACCGTCGGCTCGGGTGCGCTCCTGATACTGTGCGTTCCCACCATCTGCCACGTATCCATCACCAACACGCTCGTCGACGGCGGCGCCGGCCTCAATGTGCTCTCCGTCGAAGCCTTCAGCCTCCTTCACGTACCGTTCGAGCGGCTCCGCCCCAGCAAGCCCTTCTCGGGGGTTGGCGGAGGCTCCGCCCGCTCCCTGGGGCAGATCCGCCTCCCCGTGACCTTCGGCACGTGCGACAACTACCGCACCGAGCTCATCGACTTCGACATCGCCCGCATTGGCCTCCCGTACAACGCCGTCCTCGGGTATCCAGCCCTGGCCAAGTTCATGGCGGTGACCCATCATAGCTACAATGTCCTCAAGATGTCGGGAAGCGGCGGAATCATCACAATCCCGTGAGAGGAAAGAGATGCGGTGTGCTCCCTCGAGCGTGCCTTCCAAGCTGCAGCAATCGACGACCCCGACTGCCAGGGCGAGCGCCCTCCTGAGGCCACCCCCAAGAAGAAGAAGTAGTTGCGCCGCACAGGGCCTCAGGCAAGTGGCGCCTCGTCAAGATCGGCGCCCACGCCTGGGGTGCCTCCCTCCATCGCATAGGAAAGTGTTCCCAGTGCCCCTCTCGGGCAGGACTCGGGGGCTCTCTTCTGCAGGGCCTCAGACTTTGCCAACATCATGAGGGAGGCGCTTGGGCACCACTTGGAGACGTGCTTCGCGACATGTTTCCCTCAGGAGAACACAGGGCAAGGAGTGCCCACCATTCAGGAGTTCATCTCCAAGACCACTCAGGAATTGCAAGACGCAAGGGCCATGCGCGGTGGCCGCCGCTCACCAGGCGCAGCTCCCCATCCAGGCGAGGATGTCGGGCTGCGTGTCTGCATCGATGTCCCAGGGCTCAACCGGGCCGCCTCTCAGGAACTTTTCTGGCCTTCGCGCGTGGGATGCTGCGAGGGCCCACCTCACAGCTACGTTCGCATGCCTTTCGGCCTGCCGAGCATGGCGACCGCCTATCAGCGCAACCTGCTCGATTGTCGCCCACCGTGGGGTCCGCGCGCCGGCCGTCTTTCTTCAGGACCCTTCGCATGAATAAGTTAAGCACGACGTCTATGGTCGGGCCCGTCCTTGCAGCATCGATAAATCCAGCGGCTGAGCTCTGTCTGGCAGGCCAGCCCCGTTCAAGTCACCTCCTGGGGCCGTTGGTGCTTATCTTTCTCACGCGATAACCGCATCAGATTCGTTCGGCGCAGGTTGTCTAACCACCTCGCAGGACCAAGACAGCGAACAAGAACCAAGACCAGGCGCAACCTGCCTTGAGGTAGGGCCTCGTGAGTCCCGCGCTGGCTCACGAGTGCCCAGACACACCTCGTCTAGCCCTGCCGTGCAAGCCACGTGTCAGGGCGGGGCTGTACACGCCCTGGGGGCTCTTCGTGGTAGGGAGTCCCCTCTCACTCACCAGAAGCAAATCAGCAATCACCACGGCGACCGGTGCCCTTCCTCGCACTAACTTGCAGGAACTTCCTGAGGGCCACAGCAGGCGGTACCGCGGATTTTCCCTCTTCTCTCATGCGATTCACTTGCATGTTAAAAGGGGGGCTCCTGAGCATCGCGCCTCAGGAGCTCTTACTGGCTCTCCAGCCCTCACCCCCTAGCCTTGACCATGGCACGCGACCTGGCATACCAGCGGCGGCTGAGCTCGCTCGAGGGTCGGGACCTAAGGACGCAGATCACCAAGAAGAACATGGAGGGGAGGGGGAGGCCCGCATGGGCCTGACCAAGCTACACTACAGTGGCTGACACACGAGTCCGGCATGACTCAAGCAGCCGACACCGGACAGCCAAGATAAGTTCTCGCTCTGGATCCACCAGTCGCTACGGCACGAGACCTTCGCTCACTCCCTTCGCTGCCTTGTTGTGGCGACGTTTTCTTCCTTTCCCATCCTAAGACAACTGCTTGCGCGCTAAAGGGGACCTCTTGAGCATCGCGCCTCAGGAGCTCTTACTGGACCTCGAGCCACTCACCTCCTGGCCTTGACCACGGCACACGACCTGGCGTACCAGCGACGCTGCAGCCTGTCTGGGGACCGGGACCTGTCAGCGTAGAGCACCAAGCTGCCTCAGGATTGGAAAGGGGAAGCCGAGCCTCGACAAGATATGCGCACGCAAATTTTCATAATAAGGGCTATGTTGACAAAAGGCATTACACACGCTTTACACGCCCCCACGGGGTTCATTTCTTGATTCCTCGCAGGGAACAAAAGGGAAGGAATTCCTAGGAGTTATATCTACACGCACCAGATGTTGCCGGCGCCATCATCAATAGTGGGCCACGTGAGGGCGGCGCCAACCCCATCCAGATCAGCGACGACGGCGGTTGGATGCCGTAGCCCTGCTCCGGGCTCGGCGGGAGCTCGGGGGCATGTAGCTGTCGTCGCTCATCTCCGGAGACTCCGCGAGCTCGGGAGAGTCGCTGGACCACCAGGAGTCGCCGCTGTCGCTAGGCGAGCCCTACGACAGGCCCAGCGCCCACCGCAGCGTCGTCCTGGTGACCTCCTTCAGGGTAGCACTCCAGGCGGCGGCCTTCCTCGTCGAATACCTTGAAGAACAGCACGGAGGTGCCGTCGTACTCTAAGTGGATCGCGAGGGCGCCCTCCGCATGGCAAACTCGGGCAATCTCGCCCCAGCCTCGGGTCATGAAGATCTTCCCAGAGGCAACAGCTCTAATCTCTGCTCCAGTCGCTGGGGCGTCGCAGTCGGCATGTTGCAGCCAAAGCTCGCGAAGGCCCCTCGGCGGCATCTCGGCTGCGAAGAACTGCAGCAGGCGAATCTAGGTGCTCGAGGGCATCGCCGCCCATATCATGAATTCGCGCGAGGAGTCCTTCACGTGGACCCCTGGGGCGACGGCGTGCGCCTCCGCGGCACGGTGACCACGGCCCTGGCGCAGGTGGCGCCGCTCACCGCTCCTCCCTCCGGAACCATCGGCGCAAGTATACAAGGGCAGTGTGTACCCAGGCGGCGGCCTTTCGTACCAAGGCCGCGACACCACCGGCCTCACTACCATCTCGCGGCGATGGGACCTCCTCTTCTTCGGCGGGAGCAGCTCGGGCTCAGTGAGGGGAGCCTTGCCCTTCTCGGCGGCCGAGAACCTCCGGATTGGCGCCATGTCTGCACAAGCAAGGAGTGGAGCTAGGAAGGATAGGAAGCGGGAGAGGTAGAGGAAATATGGGCGACGGGGGCTCCGCCCCCTCCCATTTATACCAGGAGAAGGCCAACCAGCGCCCCCACGATCACATGTAATGATGATTTTCCTTGCATGTCGCAGGGACTTGTCAAGTCGGGCAGTTGCCGAGGTAGCATGGGTAAGCGGAGATGCCCACGTCCAATCAACCGCCACGCGTTGACCAAGGCCGCATGCTATTGGGGCCTGTGGCGCTCCGCACTTGACCCTTGGCTTCGCTTTGAAGCCAAGCCCGAGCGTGCCTTGGGCCCGGGGGCTACCGTCGGTGTTCTGGGAACGGGGGTCCCCAGACTTGCCTGCCTGCAGCCCACGGCGTGGCTTCACTAGCAGGCCTGTACGGCCCATCTTCATCAACAAGGCATTCAAGACCCTGACGAGGGGCCAAGCCTCACGAGGCGGACGACGCAAGACCTCCTCAGGAGCGGCCTCACCAGGATGGCTCGCGAGGGGCGGAGAGTTCAAGGCCAAGCAAACCTCGCGAGGTTCTAGTGATGTGAGCCATGACGACCAAGGCCAGGCAGGCCCCAGCGCGCGTAGTGTCCTTGTTTCCTCTTTGGTGCTAAGGAAGCAGGCGCAGGCGCGGAGTACCGAGGCGTCAAGCAAAGGTTTCCATATCAGTGCAACAAGACCAAGACCAGAAGTACGGCAAGACGGAGGTCACCGTGGAGCCCAAGACGGCGTCACCACCAGAACCTTTGGCAGGCGAAGACCACTTTCGTCAGGATAAGCTGTACTAGCTATCCCCCTTTGAATGCCGTTGTTGGCTCCCTTCCCGCTCAATATTTGGGGAGAGAACCAGGGCCTCTATATATAGGACTAGCCACCACCATAGCTAGGGGGGTCAAATGGAGAGAGACCAGAACACACACAAGTTCACCAAGCACAAGAACACCTCAACCTCAGGAGGCTGTTCTTCCCTTTGTACTGTTCATCCTCAGCCTGAGAGGCAATCCACCACCACCACACTGGAGTAGGGCATTACACCACAACGGTGGCCCGAACCAGTATAAATCTTGTGTCCTTTGTGTTGCGAGTTCGTCGAGTTAGTTCGTAAGATCTTAGCTGAGTTAGGACGTATATCGGTAGGGGGAAATCTTCGCGTGCACCCCAGTGTTCAAACCATAAGGGTTTTGCTGGAACCCGTGATCCGACATGGCCTGCATCTCGCGCCGCAGTCGACAGGACAGCCATCGAGACCCCCATTCATCTTCACGCCCTTTGGGCTGGCCTGACTCCCCCTTTTTCCGCCTTCTTCAACGTCGTGCTCTCCCACTACCAAATCAATATGTTGCATCTGGATCCCCAGTCCATCATCCTTCTCGCCGTCTTCGCCTTTGTCTGCAAGGCCATGGTGCGCATTGCTCCCTCCGTGGCCTTACTCCACCACTTCTTCGCGTTGCATCTGACTGACCCCCGGCAGCGCTCTAGATGCTTGAGCTTCCAGGCTGTGGCTGCGACGGACAGTGCGGGGATTGACTTCGAGCTTTTGCCGTTTGTGAGCGGGTTCCAGAGGCGGTGTGTGTTCATGGACGTCGGCGTGCACAACCCCCTATTCTTGCTTCCGACGGCACCAGCTGCTCCCAGCTCCGGCTGGGGGCATGCTACCTCTTGATCATTGCGTTGGTTTTCCCTTGAAGAGGAAAGGGTGATGCAGTAAAGTAGCATAAGTATTTCCCTCAGTTTTTGAGAACCAAGGTATCAATCCAGTAGGAAATCACGCTCGAGTCCCATACACCTACACAAACAAATAAGAACCTCGCAACCAACACGATAAAGGGGTTGTCAATCCCTTCACGGTCACTTACGAGAGTGAGATCTGATAAGATAATATTTTTGGTTTTTTATGATAAAGAGAAATAAAGATGCAAAGTAAAATAAACGACAATAGAAATAGCTAAGTGTCGGAAGATTAATATGATGGAAGATAGACCCGGGGGCCATAGATTTCACTAGTGTCTTCTCTCAAGAGCATAAGTATTACGGTGGGCAAACGAATTACTGTCGAGCAATTGATAGAACTGAGCATAGTTATGAGAATATCTAGGTATGATCATGTATATAGGCATCACATCCGTGACAAGTAGACTGAAATGATTCTGCATCTACTACTATTACTCTACACATCAACCGCTATCCAGCATGCATCTAGAGTATTAAGTTCATAAGAACAGAGTAATGCTTTAAGTAAGATGACATGATGTAGAGGGATAAACTCATGCAATATGATATAAACCCCATATTTTTGTCCTCGATGGCAACAATACAATACGTGCCTTGCTGCCCCTGCTGTCACTGGGAAAGGACACCACAAGATCGAACCCAAAGCTAAGCACTTCTCCCATTGCAAGAAAGATCAATCTAGTAGGCCAAACCAAACTGATAATTCGAAGAGACTTGCAGAGATAAACCAATCATACATAAAAGAATTCAGATGAGATTCAAATATTGTTCATAGATAAACTTGATCATAAACCCACAATTCATCAGATCTCGACAAACACACGGCAAAAGAAGATTACATCGAATAGATCTCCAAGAAGGTCGAGGACAACTTTGTATTGAGATCCAAAGAGAGAGAAGAAGCAATCTAGCTAATAACTATGGACCCGAAGGTCTGAGGTAAACTACTCACACATCATCGGAGAGCCCATGGAGGTTATGTAGAGGCCCTCCGTGATCAATGCCCCCTCCGGCGGAGCTTCGAAAAAGGCCCCAAGATGGGATCTCTCGGGTACAGAAGGTTGCAGCGGTGGAATTAGGTTTTCGTGGTGCTCCTGGATGTTTGCGGGGTACGTGGACTTATATAGGAGGAAGAAGTAGGTCGGTGGAGCAACGAGGGGCCCACAAGGGTGGAGGGCGCGCCCCCTGCCTTGTAGCCTCCTTGATTGTTTCTTGACGCCCACTCCAAGTCTCCTGGATCACGTTTGTTGAGAAAATCACGTTCCCGAAGGTTTCATTCCATTTGGACTTTGTTTGATATTCCTTTTCTGCGAAACACATAAATAGGAAAAAACAGCAATTTGGGCTGGGCCTCCGGTTAATAGGTTAGTCCCAAAAATAATATAAAAGTGTATAATAAAGCCCATTAAACATCCAAAATAGAATATAATATAGCATGGAACAATAAAAAATTATAGATACGTTGGAGACGTATCAAGCATCCCACTAGCTTAATTCCTGCTCGTCCTCGAGTAGGTAAATGATAAAAACAGAATTTTTGATGTGGAATGCTACTTAGCATAATTTTCAATGTAATTCTCTGATTTGTGGTATGAATATTCAAATCCGAAAGATTCAAGACAAAAGTTTAATATTGACATAAAAATAATAATACTTCAAGCATACTAACTAAGCAATTATGTCTTCTCAAAATAACATGGCCAAAGAAAGTTATCCCTACAAAATCATATAGTCTGGCTATGCTCTATCTTCATCACACAAAGTATTTATATCATGCACAACCCCGATGACAAGCCAAGCAATTGTTTCATACTTTTGATGTTCTCAAACTTTTTCAATCTTCACGCAATACATGAGCATGAGCCATGGACATAGCACTATATGTGTAATAGAATGGTGGTTGTGGAGAAGACAAAAAAGGAGAAGATAGTCTCACATCAACTAGGTGTATCAACGGGCTATGGAGATGCCCATCAATAGATATCAATGTGAGTGAGTAGAGATTGCCATGCAACGGATGCACTAGAGCTATAAGTATATCAAAGCTCAACAAAAGAAACTAAGTGGGTGTGCATCCAACTCGCTTGCTCATGAAGACCTAGGGCATTTTGAGGAAGCTCATCATTGGAATATGCAAGCCAAGTTCTATAATGAAAAATTCCCACTAGTATATGAAAGTGATATCATAGGAGACACTCTATCATGAAGATCATGGTGCTACTTTGAAGCACAAGTGTGGGAAAAGGATAGTAGCATTGTCCCTTCTCTCTTTTTCTCTCATTTTTTGGGCCTTCTCCTTTTTATGGCCGTTTTTTCATCCGGAGTCTCATCCCGACTTGTGGGGGAATCATAGTCTCCATCATCCTTTCCTCACTGGGACAATGCTCTAATAATGATGATCATCACACTTTAATTTACTTACAACTCAAGAATTACAACTCAATACTTAGAACAAAATATGACTCTATGTGAATGCCTCCGGCGGTGTACCGGGATATGCAATGATGCATGAGTGACAAGTATGAAGAATTATGAACGGTGTCTTTGCCACAAATACGATGTCAACTACATGATCACACAAAGCAATTATGACAATGATGAAACGTGTCATAGTAAACGAAACGGTGGTAAGTTGCATGGCAATATATCTCGGAATGGCTATGGAAATGCCATGATAGGTAGGTAGGCGGCTGTTTTGAGGAAGGTATATGGTGGGTGTATGATACCGGCGAAAAGTGCACGGTATTAGAGAGGCTAGCAATGGTGGAAGGATGAGAGTGCGTATAATTCATGGACTCAACATTAGTCATAAAGAACTCATATACTTGTTTCAAAAATCTACAAGTTATCAAAGCAAAGTATTACACGCATGCTCCTAGGGGGATAGATTGATAGGAAAAGGCCATCGCTCATCCCCGACGGCCACTCATAAGGAAGACAATCAATAAATAAATCATGCTCTGACTTCATCACATAACGGTTCACCATACGTGCATGCTACGGGAATCACAAACTTTAACACACATATTTCTCAAATTCATAACCACTCAACTAGGATGACTCTAATATCACCATCTTCATATCTCAAAACAATTATCAAGCATCAGATTTCTCATAGTATTCAACACACTCATAAGATTTTTTTACTAATCTCGGATGCCTATCACTTTAGGACTAATTTTTATGATTAAAGAAAATTACCATGCTGTTTTGTAGGATTCTCAAAATAATATAAGTGAAGCATGAGAGAACAATAGTTTCTATAAAACAATTCCACTACCGTGCTCTAAAAGATATAAGTGAAGCACTAGAGCAAAAACTATATAGCTCAAAAGATATAAGTGAAGCACATAGAGTATTCTAATAAATTCCGAATCATGTGTGTCTCTCTCAAAAGGTGTGTACAACAAGGATGATTGTGGTAAACTAAAAAGCAAAAACTCAAATCATACAAGACACGCCAAGCAAAACACATATCATGTGGTGAATAAAAATATAGCTCCAAGTAAAGTTACCGATGGACAAAGACAAAAGAGGGGATGCCTTCCGGGGCATCCCCACACTTAGTGTAAGTGCATCTAGTGCCCCTTAGTGATTTTGGTGTATTGAAGACTTATAGGTTAAGGGACTGATGCATTTGTGAGTGTACACAGGTCTATAAGTCTATGAGGAGTTTGATATTACAGAAAAAGTCGACCCCTAAAAATGAAGTTCTTCAACTGAAGACTTTGGATTTCTGAAGACTTTGAAAGTGAAGAAATTGGTGTAATCCTGAAGACTTGGTATTCATTTGAGGAACATGAAGCGTGAATACTTTTGTTTTGTAGTTTTTTTCTCTTTCTTGAGTCATAGGAAATACCGTACTGTTAAAGGGGGTCGAGGAAATACTAAGGAAAAATTTCCAAGTGATGCTCAACTCAAAATCCTACACCTACCAATCCCTTCGAGTGAAGCCATTGGAAATCTCATACAATTCAGTCAATTTCTTTAGTGACAGAGACGAAGTTCTTCTGGTCTATGAGGAATTTGTTCTGACTGAGGAGTTAGGAATTCGCCAGTGCGGATTGCCTACGCAGTGAGGAACATGATAGCCCTGAGGAATTTGATAACCAAAATTCCGACCGTTGCTGTGCTATGCGCCAGCTATCCCAAAATATCTACCCACCTAATGGTCATATCATTGAAGGGCATTTATGTCTTATCATGTCGGGCTGCTCCCTAGGCTATAAATAGCTGCCCCCCTACAACCACTAGCTGGTTGGCTGCTCCGAGAGAAACCGACGCTTGTCATTTGAGAGCATCCCATCCTCCGAGGACTTTGAGTGAAAATCATCAAGTGAGGAAAACCCAAACCCAAACACCTACAAACCCCAAGTGATTGAGCATCACTGAAGAGATTGATCCTGCATGGATTTGACACTTGTTACCTTTGAAGGCTATGCATCTTCCAGATGGTTAGGCGTCATGGTCTAGAGCATCCAAGAGGAAATTGTGGATCGCCGAGTGACCGAGTTTGTGAAGTTTTGAAGTCACCTGGAGACTTACCACGAGTGATTGGGCGAGGTCTGTGTGACCTTAGCTCAAGGGGAATACAGTGAGGACTAAGTGTCTTGAGCTGCGTGTTCAGGACTGGGTGTCCGGGACTGTGTGTCCTCAGTTTTAAATACCTAGCCGCCCTAACTAGACGTACAACTGTCACAGCAGTTGGAACTGGTCTACCAAATCATTGTATTCACCAAGCTAACTGGTTCCATTTCTTCAACCCTTCCATTTACTCATTTCTGTGTTGTGTGCTTGTTCATATCTATTTGAAGACTTTGACTGAAGACTTTCTCTATTTCCTCAGTTCATTTTCTTCAGTCTGTTTGTCTTATCCTGTGTTTACGCTTTCTGTACTCTTTGCTTGTTTTCAGTTCTTCATGAAGACCATGCTCATGCTCTGTTATGTTTACTTCTGAGTAATTATTCCGCTGCAAGTAGTTCTTCACTCAGGAATTTCCTCACCCTGAAATTCCTCAGTGAATAATTCATAAAAATCACCTATTCACCCCTCTAGCCGATATAACGCACTTTCACTTAGGCTTTTTGGTGTCCTTGAATTTTACCTTGGGGTGCCCTGGGCATCCCCAAGCTTAGGCTCTTGCCACTCCTTGTTCCATAATCCATCAAATCTTTACCCAAAACTTGAAAACTTCACAACACAAAACTCAAAATAGAAAATCTCATGAGCTCGGTTAGCGAAAGAAAACAAAACACCACTTCAAGGTACTGTATTGAACTCATTATTTATTTATATTGGTGTTAAACCTACTGTATTTCAACTTCTCTATGGTTTATAAACTCTTTTACTTGCCATAGATTCATCAAAATAAGCAAACAACATACGAAAAACAGAATCTGTCAAAAACAGAACAGTTTGTAGTAATCTGTAGCTAACGAAAACTTCTGGAACCCCAAAAATTCTAAAATAAATTGCTGGACGTGAGAAATTTATCTATTAATCATCTGAAAAAATAATTAACTAAGTAGCACTTCCCAAATAAAAATGGCAGCAATTCTCGTGAGCGCTAAAGTTTGTGTTTTTTACAGCAAGATCAAAAAGACTTTCCCCAAGTCTTCCCAACGGTTCTAGTTAGCACAAACACTAATTAAACGCAAAAAACTCAACCAAAACAGAGGCTAGATAAATTATTTATTACTAAACAGGAGCAAAAAGCAAGGAATAAAAATAAAATTGGGTTGCCTCCCAACAAGCGCTATCGTTTAACGCCCCTAGCTAGGCATAAAAGCGAAGATAAATCTAGGTATTGCCATCTTTGGTATTAGGAAAGAAAAGAGAAAATTTCTTTTCTATAGCATTTATCTTTCTATTTTGAGATAGCAAGTGGCCATTAATGGTGGAAGAAAGATTAAGCACGTTACGGAAATTGGCATCTAAGCTAGCCCTCATTTCTTTGATAATTTCATTTTGGTAAAAGCACAAAAGAGAGGTGGATTCAACCTTATTACTCATGGGGTGCCCAAATATAGTTTTCATCTTTTCATACGTATCAATGGGATCCCCCTCAAGAAAACCATCTTCAAAGATAGAATCTAGAACTTGCTTGAATGAAGAGGGTAAACCGATATAAAAGCTTTCCAGGTAAACCTCAATTTGATATTTCGGCACATAGCTAGCTCGGATCCTTAATAGCCTATCCCAAGCGTCTTTCAAAGATTCATCAAGTAAATAACGAAAAATTCCGGGATCATCTTCATCGAGATTATTCAAACTCTCATTGATAACCCCGGTAGGCCTTTCTATAGCATCATTATTTACAAGCTTAGAGAGGACAGGGGGACTATCCAAGGTTAAAACCCGAGAGAGAACCCCTAACCCTTTTTGAATCAGCCATGGTACAAGAAAACAAACGGGAAAGAGGCGAATAAAACAGCAAGGGTGAAGTGGGGGAGAGGAAAACGAGAGGCAAATGGCAAATAATGTAATGCGAGGGATAAGAGTTTGTGATGGGTACTTGGTATGTCTTGACTTGTGCGTAGACTCCCCTGCAACGGCGCCAGAAATGGCTCATTGTCGGGAGTCAAATCTTCAATTGACTTGGCGCGAATCTCCCCGACAACGGCGCCAGAAATTGTTCTTGCTACCTATTGAGCACTGCGTTGGTTTTCCCTTGAAGAGGAAAGGGTGATGCAGTAAAGTAGCGTAAGTATTTCCCTCAGTTTTTGAGAACCAAGGTATCAATCCAGTAGGAGATCACGCTCGAGTCCCACACACCTACACAAACAAATAAGAACCTCGCAACCAACACGATAAAGGGGTTGTCAATCCCTTCACGGTCACTTACGAGAGTGAGATCTGATAGATATGATAAGATAATATTTTTGGTTTTTTGTGATAAAGAGAAATAAAGATGCAAAGTAAAATAAACGGCAATAGAAATAGCTAAGTGTTGGAAGATTAATATGATGGAAGATAGACCCGGGGGCCATAGATTTCACTAGTGGCTTCTCTCAAGAGCATAAGTATTACAGTGGGCAAACGAATTACTGTCGAGCAATTGATAGAACTGAGCATAGTTATGAGAATATCTAGGTATGATCATGTATATAGGCATCACATCCGTGACAAGTAGACCGAAATGATTCTGCATCTACTACTATTACTCTACACATCGACCGCTATCCAGCATGCATCTAGAGTATTAAGTTCATAAGAACAGAGTAATGCTTTAAGTAAGACGACATGATGTAGAGGGATAAACTCATGCAATATGATATAAACCCCATCTTTTTGTCCTCGATGGCAACAATACAATACGTGCCTTGCTGCCCCTGCTGTCATTGGGAAAGGACACCACAAGATCGAACCCAAAGCTAAGCACTTCTCCCATTGCAAGAAAGATCAATCTAGTAGGCCAAACCAAACTGATAATTCGAAGAGACTTGCAAAGATAAACCAATCATACATAAAAGAATTCAGATGAGATTCAAATATTGTTCATAGATAAACTTGATCATAAACCCACAATTCATCAGATCTCGACAAACACACAGCAAAAGAAGATTACATCGAATAGATCTCCAAGAAGGTCGAGGACAACTTTGTATTGAGATCCAAAGAGAGAGAAGAAGCAATCTAGCTAATAACTATGGACCCGAAGGTCTGAGGTAAACTACTCACACATCATCGGAGAGCCCATGGAGTTGATGTAGAGGCCCTCCGTGATCAATGCCCCCTCCGGCGGAGCTTCGGAAAAGGCCCCAAGATGGGATCTCTCGGGTACAGAAGGTTGCAGCGGTGGAATTAGGTTTTCGTGGTGCTCCTGGATGTTTGCGGGGTACGTGGACTTATATAGGAGGAAGAAGTAGGTCGGTGGAGCAACGAGGGGCCCACAAGGGTGGAGGGCGCGCCCCCTGCCTTGTAGCCTCCTTGATTGTTTCTTGACGCCCACTCCAAGTCTCCTGGATCACGTTTGTTGAGAAAATCACGTTCCCGAAGGTTTCATTCCTTTTGGACTTTGTTTGATATTCCTTTTCTGCGAAACACATAAATAGGATAAAACAGCAATTTGGGCTGGGCCTCCGGTTAATAGGTTAGTCCCAAAAATAATATAAAAGTGTATAATAAAGCCCATTAAACATCCAAAATAGAATATAATATAGCATGGAACAATAAAAAATTATAGATACGTTGGAGACGCATGAAGCATCCCCCTATCTTAATTCCTTCTCGTCCTCGAGTAGGTAAATGATAAAAACAGAATTTTTGATGTGGAATGCTACTTAGCATAATTTTCAATGTAATTCTCTGATTTGTGGTATGAATATTCAAATCCGAAAGATTCAAGACAAAAGTTTAATATTGACATAAAATAATAATACTTCAAGCATACTAACTAAGCAATTATGTCTTCTCAAAATAACATGGCCAAAGAAAGTTATCCCTACAAAATCATATAGTCTGGCTATGCTCTATCTTCATCACACAAAATATTTATATCATGCACAACCCCGATGACAAGCCAAGCAATTGTTTCATACTTTTGATGTTCTCAAACTTTTTCAATCTTCACGCAATACATGAGCATGAGCCATGGACATAGCACTATATGTGTAATAGAATGGTGGTTGTGGAGAAGGCAAAAAAGGAGAAGATAGTCTCACATCAACTAGGTGTATCAACGGGCTATGGAGATGCCCATCAATAGATATCAATGTGAGTGAGTAGAGATTGCCATGCAACGGATGCACTAGAGCTATAAGTATATGAAAGCACAACAAAAGAAACTAAGTGGGTGTGCATCCAACTCGCTTGCTCATGAAGACCTAGGGCATTTTGAGGAAGCCCATCATTGGAATATGCAAGCCAAGTTCTATAATGAAAAATTCCCACTAGTATATGAAAGTGATATCATAGGAGCCTCTCTATCATGAAGATCATGGTGCTACTTTGAAGTACAAGTGTGGAAAAAGGATAGTAGCATTGTCCCTTCTCTCTTTTTCTCTCATTTTTTGGGCCTTCTCCTTTTTATGGCCTTTTTTTCATCCGGAGTCTCATCCCGACTTGTGGGGGAATCATAGTCTCCATCATCCTTTCCTCACTGGGACAATGCTCTAATAATGATGATCATCACACTTTAATTTACTTACAACTCAAGAATTACAACTCAATACTTAGAACAAAATATGACTCTATGTGAATGCCTCCGGCGGTGTACCGGGATATGCAATGATGCATGAGTGACATGTATGAAGAATTATGAATGGTGTCTTTGCCACAAATACGATGTCAACTACATGATCACGCAAAGCAATTATGACAATGATGAAACGTGTCATAGTAAACGAAACGGTGGTAAGTTGCATGGCAATATATCTCGGAATGGCTATGGAAATGCGATGATAGGTAGGTAGGCGGCTGTTTTGAGGAAGGTATATGGTGGGTGTATGATATCGGCAAAAAGTGCGTGGTATTAGAGAGGCTAGCAATGGTGGAAGGATGAGGGTGCGTATAATTCATGGACTCAACATTAGTCATAAAGAACTCATATACTTGTTGTAAAAATCTACAAGTTATCAAAGCAAAGTATTACACGCATGCTCCTAGGGGGATAGATTGATAGGAAAAGGCCATCGCTCATCCCCGACCGCCACTCATAAGGAAGACAATCAATAAATAAATCATGCTCTGACTTCATCACATAACGGTTCACCATACGTGCATGCTACGGGAATCACAAACTTTAACACACATATTTCTCAAATTCATAACCACTCAACTAGGATGACTCTAATATCACCATCTTCATATCTCAAAACAATTATCAAGCATCAGATTTCTCATAGTATTCAACACACTCATAAGATTTTTTTACTAATCTCGGATGCCTATCACTTTAGGACTAATTTTATGATTAAAGAAAATTACCATGCTGTTTTGTAGGATTCTCAAAATAATATAAGTGAAGCATGAGAGAACAATAGTTTCTATACAACAATTCCACTACCGTGCTCTAAAAGATATAAGTGAAGCACTAGAGCAAAAACTATATAGCTCAAAAGATATAAGTGAAGCACATAGAGTATTCTAATAAATTCCGAATCATGTGTGTCTCTCTCAAAAGGTGTGTACAACAAGGATGATTGTGGTAAATTAAAAAGCAAAAACTCAAATCATACAAGACACGCCAAGCAAAACACATATCATGTGGTGAATAAAAATATAGCTCCAAGTAAAGTTACCGATGGACGAAGACGAAAGAGGGGATGCCTTCCGGGGCATCCCCACGCTTAGTGTAAGTGCATCTAGTGCCCCTTAGTGATTTTGGTGTATTGAAGACTTATAGGTTAAGGGACTGATGCATTTGTGAGTGTACACAAGTCTATAAGTCTATGAGGAGTTTGATATTACAGAAAAAGTCGACCCCTAAAAATGAAGTTCTTCAACTGAAGACTTTGGATTTCTGAAGACTTTGAAAGTGAAGAAATTGGTGTAATCCTGAAGACTTGGTATTCATTTGAGGAACATGAAGCGTGAAGACTTTTGTTTTCGTAGTTTTTTTTCTCTTTCTTGAGTCATAGGAAATACCGTACTGTTAAAGGGGGTCGAGGAAATACTAAGGAAAAATTTCCAAGTGATGCTCAACTCAAAATCCTACACCTACCAATCCCTTCGAGTGAAGCCATTGAAAATCTCATACAATTCAGTCAATTTCTTTAGTGACAGAGACGAAGTTCTTCTGGTCTATGAGGAATTTGTTCTGACTGAGGAGTTAGGAATTCGCCAGTGCGGATTGCCTACGCAGTGAGGAACATGATAGCCCTGAGGAATTTGATAACCAAAATTCCGACCGTTGCTGTGCTATGCGCCAGCTATCCCAAAATATCTACCCACCTAACGGTCATATCATTGAAGGGCATTTATGTCTTATCATGTCGGGCTTCTCCCTAGGCTATAAGTAGCCGCCCCCTACAACCACTAGCTGGTTGGCTGCTCCGAGAGAAACTGACACTTGTCATTTGAGAGCATCCCATCCTCCGAGGACTTTGAGTGAAAATCATCAAGTGAGGAAAACCCAAACCCAAACACCTACAAACCCCAAGTGATTGAGCATCACTGAAGAGATTGATCCTGCATGGATCTGACGCTTGTTACCTTTGAAGGCTGTGCATCTTCCAGATGGTTAGGCATCATGGTCTAGAGCATCCAAGAGGAAATTGTGGATCGCCGAGTGACCGAGTTTGTGAAGGTTTTGAAGTCACCTGGAGACTTACCATGAGTGATTGGGTGAGTTCTGTGTGACCTTAGCTCAAGGGGAATACGGTGAGGACTAAGTGTCCTGAGCTGCGTGTTCAGGACCGGGTGTCCGGGACTGTGTGTCCTCAGGTTTAAATACCTAGCCGCCCTAACCAGACGTACAACTGTCACAACAGTTGGAATTGGTCTACCAAATCATTGTATTCACCGAGCTAACTGGTTCCATTTCCTCAACCCTTCCATTTCCGCATTTCTGTGTTGTGTGCTTGTTCATATCTATTTGAAGACTTTGACTGAAGACTTTCTCTATTTCCTCAGTTCATTTTCTTTAGTCTGTTTGTCTTATCCTGTGTTATCCTGTGTTTACGCTTTCTGTACTCTGTGCTTGTTTTAAGTTCTTCATGAAGACCATGCTCATGCTCTGTTATGTTTACTTCTGAGTACTTATTCCGCTGCAAGTAGTTCTTCACTCAGGAATTTCCTCACCCTGAAATTCCTCAGTGAATAATTCATAAAAATCACCTATTCACCCCTCTAGCCGATATAACGCACTTTCACTTACGCTTTTTGGTGTCCTTGAATTTTACCTTGGGGTGCCCTGGGCATCCCCAAGCTTAGGCTCTTGCCACTCCTTGTTCCATAATCCATCAAATCTTTACCCAAAACTTGAAAACTTGACAACACAAAACTCAAAATAGAAAATCTCATGATCTCGGTTAGCGAAAGAAAACAAAACACCACTTCAAGGTACTGTATTGAACTCATTCTTTATTTATATTGGTGTTAAACCTACTGTATTTCAACTTCTCTATGGTTTATAAACTCTTTTACTTGCCATAGATTCATCAAAATAAGCAAACAACAAACGAAAAACAGAATCTGTCAAAAACAGAACAGTTTGTAGTAATCTGTAGCTAACGAAAACTTCTGGAACCCCAAAAATTCTAAAATAAATTTCTGGACGTGAGGCATTTATCTATTAATCCTCTGCAAAAATAATTAACTAAGTAGCACTTTCCAAATAAAAATGGCAGCAATTCTCGTGAGCGCTAAAGTTTGTGTTTTTTACAGCAAGATCAAAAAGACTTTCCCCAAGTCTTCCCAACGGTTCTAGTTAGCACAAACACTAATTAAACGCAAAAAACTCAACCAAAACAGAGGCTAGATAAATTATTTATTACTAAACAGGAGCAAAAAGCAAGGAATAAAAATAAAATTTGGTTGCCTCCCAACAAGCGCTATCGTTTAACGCCCCTAGCTAGGCATAAAAGCGAAGATAAATCTAGGTATTGCCATCTTTGGTATTAGGAAAGAAAAGAGAAAATTTCTTTTCTATAGCATTTATCTTTCTATTTTGAGATAGCACGTGGCCATTAATGGTGGAAGAAAGATTAAGCACGTTACGGAAATTGGCATCTAAGCTAGCCCTCATTTCTTTGATAATTTCATTTTGGTAAAAGCACAAAAGAGAGGACAGAGGGACTATCCAAGGTTAAAACCTGAGAGAGAACCCCTAACCCTTTTTGAATCAGCCATGGTACAAGAAAACAAACGGGAAAGAGGCGAATAAAACGGCAAGGGTGAAGTGGGGGAGAGGAAAATGAGAGGCAAATGGCAAATAATGTAATGCGAGGGATAAGAGTTTGTGATGGGTACTTGGTATGTCTTGACTTGTGCATAGACTCCCCTGCAACGGCGCCAGAAATGGCTCATTGTCGGGAGTCAAATCTTCAATTGACTTGGCGCGAATCTCCCCGACAACGGCGCCAGAAATTCTTCTTGCTACCTCTTGAGCACTGCGTTGATTTTCCCTTGAAGAGGAAAGGGTGATGCAGTAAAGTAGCGTAAGTATTTCCCTCAGTTTTTGAGAACCAAGGTATCAATCCAGTAGGAGATCACGCTCGAGTCCCACGCACCTACACAAACAAATAAGAACCTTGCAACCAACGCGATAAAGGGGTTGTCAATCCCTTCACGGTCACTTACGAGAGTGAGATCTGATAGATATGATAAGATAATATTTTTGGTTTTTTATGATAAAGAGAAATAAAGATGCAAAGTAAAATAAACGGCAATAGAAATAGCTAAGTGTTGGAAGATTAATATGATGGAAGATAGACCCGGGGCCATAGATTTCACTAGTGGCTTCTCTCAAGAGCATAAGTATTACAGTGGGCAAACGAATTACTGTCGAGCAATTGATAGAACTGAGCATAGTTATGAGAATATCTAGGTATGATCATGTATATAGGCATCACATCCGTGACAAGTAGACCGAAATGATTCTGCATCTACTACTATTACTCTACACATCGACCGCTATCCAGCATGCATCTAGAGTATTAAGTTTATAAGAACAGAGTAATGCTTTAAGTAAGACGACATGATGTAGAGGGATAAACTCATGCAATATGATATAAACCCCATCTTTTTGTCCTCGATGGCAACAATACAATATGTGCCTTGCTGCCCCTGCTGTCACTGGGAAAGGACACCGCAAGATCGAACCCAAAGCTAAGCACTTCTCCCATTGCAAGAAAGATCAATCTAGTAGGCCAAACCAAACTGATAATTCGAAGAGACTTGCAAAGATAAACCAATCATACATAAAAGAATTCAGATGAGATTCAAATATTGTTCATAGATAAACTTGATCATAAACCCACAATTCATCAGATCTCGACAAACACACGGCAAAAGAAGATTACATCGAATAGATCTCCAAGAAGGTCGAGGAGAACTTTGTATTGAGATCCAAAGAGAGAGAAGAAGCAATCTAGCTAATAACTATAGACCCGAAGGTCTGAGGTAAACTACTCACACATCATCGGAGAGCCCATGGATTTGATGTAGAGGCCCTCCATGATCAATGCCCCCTCCGGCGGAGCTCCGGAAAAGGCCCCAAGATGGGATCTCTCGGGTACAGAAGGTTGCGGCGGTGGAATTAGGTTTTTGTGGTGCTCCTAGATGTTTGCGGGGTACGTGGACTTATATAGGAGGAAGAAGTAGGTCGGTGGAGCAACGAGGGGCCCACAAGGGTGGAGGGCGCTCCCCCTACCTCGTGGCCTTCTTGATTGTTTCTTGACGCCCACTCCAAGTCTCCTGGATCACGTTTGTTGAGAAAATCACGTTCCCGAAGGTTTCATTCCATTTGGACTTTGTTTGATATTCCTTTTCTGCGAAACACATAAATAGGAAAAAACAACAATTTGGGCTGGGCCTCCGGTTAATAGGTTAGTCCCAAAAATAATGTAAAAGTGTATAATAAAGCCCATTAAACATCCAAAATAAAATATAATATAGCATGGAACAATAAAGAATTATAGATACGTCGGAGACGTATCAAGCATCCCCCTAGCTTAATTCCTGCTCATCCTCGAGTAGGTAAATGATAAAAACAGAATTTTTGATGTGGAATGCTACTTAGCATAATTTTCAATGTAATTCTCTGACTTGTGGTATGAATATTCAAATCCGAAAGATTCAAGACAAAAGTTTAATATTGACATAAAAATAATAATACTTCAAGCATACTAACTAAGCAATTATGTCTTCTCAAAATAACATGGCCAAAGAAAGTTATCCCTACAAAATCATATAGTCTGGCTATGCTCTATCTTCATCACACAAAATATTTATATCATGCACAACCGCGATGACAAGCCAAGCAATTGTTTCATACTTTTGATGTTCTTAGACTTTTTCAATCTTCACGTAATACATGAGCATGAGCCATGGACATAGCACTATATGTGTAATAGAATGGTGGTTGTGGAGAAGACAAGAAAGGAGAAGATAGTCTCACATCAACTAGGTGTATCAATGGGCTATGGAGATGCCCATCAATAGATATCAATGTGAGTGAGTAGAGATTGCCATGCAACGGATGCACTAGAGCTATAAGTATATGAAACTCAACAAAAGAAACTAAGTGGGTGTGCATCCAACTCGCTTGCTCATGAAGACTGTCGGGGAAACTGATCCACCAACACCTATGGGGATCGGCGGACTGAGCCCCTTTTGATTCGGTGAGGGCGGAGGTCGAGCAAAGAGCGGATCGAGGCAGTACACGTGAGCAGTTTTACCCAGCTTCGGGCCGCACGGATGCGTAAAACCCTACTGCTGCTTGTCTGTGTGTATTGAATTCTTGCTCAGGAGCGATGGACGCTGCCAGACCGAGCATGAGAGTGTTCCTGATGTTTCGAATGAGCCGACCCTCCTCTACGTTGCGCTTGGGCCTCCTTTTATACTCTCAAGGGGTCACCGACAGGTGGCAACGTAGACTAGAAGGGTAAAAATGGAAAAGGATGCGGTAGGTGCAGCTACCGCTACTGTGGATACAGTGCACCCTACCTAACTCTGACGGCAGGGGACAAGGTCATTGAATGCCCGTCTGAGTTGCCTAAACTGTGCAAAAAGTGACCGTTAGGAGCACAACCGTTTGCCACGATGGCCTTCTCTTCATCTCCGCTTGCCACCGCGTACCCCTGGCTGCACAGGCTCCCGCCACGCGCCCCTGAGGAAGCCTCATGGCGACACGCGGGTGGGTGCGCTGGAGCGTGGGTACAGAGTGGCAGCGGGCCCCCGACGAGTACCTTGTCGGGGTCGTCGTCTTGTCGAGTCCAGAAGCTTGTCGCTCACCGGACCTTGCCGGGACGTGCGGTGCATTGCGGCAAGTTTCTTGAAGTGCCGTGGTTGGCCTTCCCGGCAAGCTCCTCTTGCCAGGACCTTATCTCTTCCCGGCAAGATCCTCTTGCCGGGGCCTTGTCTCTTCATCTTGAATGCTTTGTTCTTGAATGGCTCCAAAGGAACCCACGGAGGACTCTGGCGGTCGTTCGGCAAGCCTTGCCGCGCGGCGCTGCAACTGCCCGTGCACAAGTTCGGGATACTAGGGTACCCCTACTCTAGTACACCGACAGGAGCCCCCAGGCCTGGGTCACACATGGTGCCGAGCGCTGTTGGGCCAGGCCCAAAACAGGGCACGGGCACGCGCGGAGCCTGGGTTATGCCGAATCTAACTCTGTATCCACCGCGCCCCTCGTAACGGCACGCGTCAATCACGGCGTCGTGGGGGAGATCGTGGGTGGTTCTTTATTCGGAAAGAGCGCAACGTCCGCCCCCTCCTCCTTATAAGCAGGGGAAACAGGGGTATTTCCCCTATCTTCGTCATTCGCTGCTGCAATCTCAGAAACCTCCGCCGCCCTCCTCCGCTTCCAAAGTCGAAAAAGAGCAGCGCTCCGCTCCCGTCGCCGCCGCCACTACCAGCGCCGTCGATCTTCCCCACCGCCTTCGCCATGGCTCCGAAGCCCAGAAAGGGGAAGGCTGCGAAAGCTGTGAAGTCGACCGAAGCGCAGCGGCTTGAGGCGCTGCGGAAAGAGCGGGCCACCTTCCTCCCCGAGCTCTCCGCAAAGGATCTGAGGGAGTGGTACTATCTCTTCTAGTCGACGGAGACACGGGCGCATCCGCGCACAAAGGTACTCTCCGCCATCACCTCGCAAGAAGCTCCAGTTGGCGGGTACCCTTTCTTTGCCGTGTTCTTCTACTGCGGGCTCTGCCCGCCATTCTCTGATCTTACATCTGATCTGACCCACCCTGGACTCTCCCTTTTCAGGACTCTGGCCCAGAGGGCGGTGAAGAGGGCCAAGGCTCAGGTGGTGGTCATCGAGGACGAGTCCACTGCGACGGCAGGAGGTGCGCCCGAGACCACCTTGCCGGATCCAGCCGTCACTTCGTGGAGCAGCCCCCAGCGCAGCCCCCAACGTAAGCATATGGTTTACTTTCGGATTCTGGGCGCGCGTGGTTGCTCTTTTCCTTTGTTGATATCTGATCGCTGGTTTGCTTGTGCAGGAGCAGGACAACTTCATCAGGAGGACGTGGTGGTCACCTCCGACTCGTCGTCTGCTTCGACTACGCCGCCAAGGGCGGACTCCCCGGCAAGGGAGCGTTCTCCGGCAAGGAAGCGATCTCAGGCAAGGGAGGAGTCTCCGGCAAGGGGGGAGTTTCTGGCAAGGGACAGCGCCAACGATCCCCCGGTGGTGGAGGTCATGACAGCAGATCCTAGCACAGGTAGTCCTTCTTGCCCGAAACTTTCCTTGTAGTCTTCTGCTGATTTTTCTTCTTGAGTGCTTGTTTGACTTCTCATTCTTCTCCGGTCGTCAGGTCCACCCTCTGCGGATCCGATGGAGACCGAGGCGGGCGGCGGAGAGGATGCGCGCGGCAACACTGATGATGCCGCGGCCGCCGAAGACGGAGCTGGTGCCGATGAGCCTGCCGGTGAAGAGGCCGCCAAGGCTGCCGCCGAGGAAGCTGGCGGGGGATCTGGCGATCGCACCGACGGCCCTGAGGCCGCAGGAGCGTCAGGCGCTGCACCGACCGCTGATCCCTCCGCCGCTGCCGCAGCGTCAGGCTCCTTGGAGCCCCAGCCCGGCGCGTATCTGAAGGCTGGGGAGGGCATCTTCATCAAGCTCCCTTGGGCGTCGAGTTCCAGGGCGCCGATGGAAGGAGAAGCTCTGGATGGGGAGGTGCTCGCCTCCGCCGGGTTGTCGATCGTCGACGCGCCGGGAAGCAGCAGCGGCGAGCCTGAGGAGGAGCGGCTGCTACGGAGGCTGCTGGCGCTCTACCGCGCCCGCCAAGTCAAGTTGGAGTCCCGGGAAGCGCTTGTCGCGAGGGCGAGCGTGGACATAGAGAAGCGTGCGGAGGAGCTCCGGGGTCTTCGCCAAGAAACTCTCCGGGCCTTGGCGGAGGAGCGGGAGCAGCTTGCTGAGGAGCGGAAGGCCTTCCTCCTTGAGAAGGCTGAGGCTGAAGAGCAGCAGCGGCTCACCGGCGAGAAGCTGTACGCGCGAGAAGGCGAGCTGACTCAGCGGAAAGTGAACCTTGACAGCCACGAAGAGGAGCTTGCCGCGCGCGAACTGGCACTTGGCGGGACGCTCCAAGAGGCAAAGGATGCGGCTGCGGCTGCCGAGGCCGCCAAGAAAGAATTGGAGGCAAAGGTGGCGCAGCTAGAAGCTAATCTGAAGGTTGGTGGCGAAGAGCTTGCCGCGCTCAAGCTAGAGCGCGAGAAGGACGCCCTTGCCCACGGTGAGCTGCAGGGCCGACTCGCTGAGAGGGGCAAGGAACTGAGCGCCGCCAAGGATTCCAACGCCGATCTGACGCTGAAGCTGGCCACTTTGACGGAGACGTTGGACAACGCCAGGAAACGGGAGGCAGACTTGAAGAAAGACATCAAGGCCAATGATGCGCTGCTGGCGAGGGCCGCCGAAACCCAGAATCTCCTTAGAGATACCGTGGCGCTCTGGACGGAGGGCCTCGTGAACATTGCTGCAGTCATCGAAGAGGAGCTGGTGCAATTGGGGGTGGAAGGCTTCGGGTACTCCTCCGACGAGAACCTCCAACCCAGCGCCAAGCTCACTCTGTTCTTCAAAGGCGTGGCGGCGGCGCTCCAGCAACTCCGGGAACGGATCCCAAAGCAGTTGGCCGACGAGTCACGCTCGATTTGTGCCGGAGTTCTGGAGAAGGTGCTGGTGAAGGTGGCCTTCCGCAATCCAGGCCTCAACCTCACCAACGTCCTCAAGAGGCTGTCGGCGGACGCTGATCTTGACGCACTTAAGGCCCTCGTCGCACCCATTGTGGACAGGGTGAACGAGGTCAAAAGGGTTGACGGCGGTCGCGTAGATTAGGCCGTCCGTTTTCTTCTTTTCTTGTCGCTGCCAGTCATGTCATGGGAACACTTTATTAGAGGCGCGACAAGTTATTTTTGTAATATAACTCTATCTTAGGCAAAAAATTGCTGTGTTACTTCCTTTACTCGACTCTTGGCTTTGTATGGTTCTGCCCTACGCTTTCTAGGGAAACTTGCCGGTGCAGGCACCCTTGCCGCGAGCGCCGAGTGCGGAACTTCAGCAGCCTGCTGGCGGGGTCGCTACCGACAAGCAACCTTGTCGCAACTAGTTGCAGCTCACTTAAGTTGTTGAGCGAACTCGAAACAAAGTAAGGGCGCTAGCGGCTCACTTAAGTTGCTGAGCGGACTCGAAGCAAAGTAAGGGCGCTAGCAGCTCACTTAAGTTGTTGAGCGGACTCGAAACAAAGTAAAGGCGCAACTAGCTACGAGTTGGTTCCTCCGCGCACAGGTTTTCCATACAAAGCACGGTCGTTCAAGGAAAATAACTCAAAAACTTAAAAAACTGATTGCTCAAACTTTAGCAACTTAGCTTTTCTGTCGTCTGCTTCCCGGCAAGGAGAAACTTTCTTGAACGGCCTGGTCCACACCATTATCTTCTCCTTCCTCCCCCGGTAAACCTTGTGGGCGAGGGAACCTTCCTTCTTTTGAGAAAGAAACAGAGAAATAAAGTAATGATATGGAGCCTTGGGCTCGTTATCGCTTACCGGGGTCTGGTGCTGCACAAAGTGTCAGATAACATATGCGAAAAAGGATTATAGCATAAAAAAAACTGACAAGATGTGCGGGGCACATGAACTTTACTGGTGCACGGGGTCTGCGCCCGGCTTTGTACAAAGGATTACATGCAACAGCGGCAAGACTTGTACAAAAGGTGGTTGCCGGAAAAGCTTCCGGCAACCGCGCCCTACGGGTAAAACTTACGAAGATGTTCAATGTTCCAGGAGTTGCTCACCGGAATGCCATCTTCGGTCTCAAGGCGGACAGCGCCGGGCCTAGTGACTCGTTTCACCCGATAAGGGCCTTCCCACTTCGGCGTCAACTTGTTGGAATTCTTGGCGGACTGAACACGCCGAAGAACAAGGTCGCCTTCCTCGAAGCTCCTGGCTTTAACTTTGCGGCTATGGTAGCGACGCAAAGCTTGCTGGTAGCGAGTGGCTCGCACAGCAGCCTGAAGACGGTCTTCCTCGAGGAGCAGCGCATTATCTTGTCGCAGCTGCTCTTGCTCGAGCTCATCATAAGCGAGCACTCGAGGTGACCCGTAAACGAGTTCCGTGGGGAGAACTGCCTCTGCTCCATAGACTAGAGCGAAAGGTGTCTGGCCAGTCGCTCGATTTGGTGTCGTCCTGATCGACCAAAGAACCACCGGCAGCTCCTCGATCCAGTTTCTTCCGCACTTGTGCAGCTTGTCGAAAGTTCTGGTCTTGAGGCCTCGCAGCACTTCAGCATTTGCCCTCTCCGCTTGACCATTGCTTCTCGGGTGAGCAACATAAGCGAAGTAGACCTTGGCGCCAAGATCTTGGACGTACTGCATGAAGGTGCGGCTCGTAAATTGCATGCCGTTGTCGATGATGATCCTGTTAGGAACCCCGAAACGGCAAACAATCGACCTGAAGAACTTGACTGCTGACTGTGCTGTCACCTTCCTCACTGGTTCCACTTCCGGCCACTTTGTGAACTTGTCGATTGCGACGTACAAGAACTCAAAGCCCCCGACAGCTCGGGGGAAGGGGCCGAGAATGTCGAGCCCCCAGACCAAAAATGGCCAGGATAAAGGGATCGTCTGGAGAGCTTGAGCTGGCTGATGTATCTGTTTGGAATGGAACTGGCACGGTTCACACTTGGTTACTTGTGCAGTTGCATCCTGGAGGGCTGTCGGCCAGAAGAAACCTTGTCGGAATGCTTTACCGGCAAGTGCTCTTGCGCCAATGTGGTGACCACATATGCCTCCATGTATCTCTGCCAACAGCTGTTGTCCATCTTCCCGGCGAATGCACTTCAATTTCACACCGTTGAGTCTTATTCTGTACAGTGTGTTGTCGATAAACTTGTACATACTTGACTGCCGGGCTACTCTTTCAGCTTCTTCTTGCTCTTCGGGAAGCTCTCCTGTCTGAAGGAAACGGACAATCTGCTGCGCCCATGCTGGAGCTTGTGGCTCGACAACAAGGACTAAAGGCGTATCTGTTGCTGCGGGAACATCCGCTTCTACGGCAAGAACCTGCGGTTCGGCCGGAGCGTGATATTCCCCGGCAAGCTTGCCGGAGCAAAACTTGTCGGGAGCGTCTGCTTCAACGGAACAAACCAAGAGGTTCGCCGGAGCAGACTGCTCCTCAGCACTCCTGGCGTCGATCTTGGGGACCTTCTTGGCGGCGGCTTCGGGAAGCTCTGCCGGAAAGTAGTCACCAGAAACCAACTTCCTCTTCTTATTCTGTCCAGTTGATGGTGTCACGGATGGTTGAGTCAGCTTGAGCACAAAGATCCCTGGTTCCACAGGCAACTTTAGTGCAACGCACTTTGACAGGCCATCAGCAATGTCATTCTAAGCTCGCGGAACATGTTCCATTTGCAGGCCGTCAAAGTGTTCTTCTAGCTTTCTCACTTCATCAACATAAGCTTCCATCAATGGACTCTGGTAGTTCTTGTTCACTTGGCGGACGACAAGCTGCGAGTCACCCCTTACAATGAGTTTCTTGATCCCAAGGTCGGCTGCGATTCTGAGGCCGGCAAGCAAACCTTCATACTCTGCGGTATTGTTCGTTGCTTGCTCCTTGGGAAAGTGCATCTGGACTACGTACTTGAGGTGCTCTCCGGTGGGTGCGATAAGCAGCACGCCAGCACCGGCGCCTTGCAGCGAGAAGGCACCATCAAAGTACATCAGCCACTCTTTGCTTGTCTCCTTGACGGGGATGCTCGTCTCTGGAATTTCTTCGTCTGGGGTTGGCGTCCACTCTGCTATGAACTCTGCCAATGCCCTGCTTTGGATCGTTGCAGTGCTCTCAAACTTGAGGCCAAAGCTTGACAGTTCCAATGCCCACTCGACAATCCTGCCTGTTGCTTCTGGATTCTGCAGTATCCTCTTCAGCGGAAAGCGAGTGACAACTGTGATCTCGTGTGCCTGGAAGTAATGGCGCAGCTTTCTCGAGGCCATGAGAAGGCCGAAAAGCAATTTTTGCACACCAGAGTACCTCGACCTAGCCCCCTGGAGAAGGGAGCTGACAAAGTAAACTGGGCGCTGCACCATCTTCTTCTGCACCTCCTTGCACGCCTGCGCAGACTCAACTTTGTCGGGGCCAGAGCTTGTCGGAGAAGCCCCCTGCTTGTCGCTGGATTCACTTGCCGCGGTTGCTAGCTCATCGTCCGCCTCCCTCTCCGCTACTAACGCAGCACTAACCACTTGATTGGTTGCTGCCAGATATAGTAGCAACTTCTCTTGTGGCTTAGGTGCGACAAGTATTGGAGTGGAGGACAGGTACCTCTTCAAGTCCTGCAGCGCATCCTCCGCTTCCGGAGTCCATTTCATTGGACCTGCCTTTTTCAATATTTTGAAAAACGGCAGGGCGCGCTCAGCAGACTTAGAGATAAACCTGCTGAGAGCAGCCACGCAACCGGCAAGCCTTCGCACATCCTTGACGCGCTTCGGTGCTTCAATCTGCTCGATGGCCTTGATCTTGTCGGGGTTGGCTTCAATTCCCCGCTGAGACACAAAGAACCCGAGAAGCTTGCCGGAAGGGACTCCAAACACGCACTTCTCGGGGTTGAGCTTGAGGTTGATCTTGCGCAGATTTGCAAAAGTTTCTTCTAAATCTTGGATCAGGGTAGCCTTGTCTTTGCTCTTGACCACTATATCATCCATGTAGGCTTCCACATTTCTGTGTATCTGTGGCTCAAAAGCGACATGGACTACCCTTGCAAATGTTGAACCAGCATTCTTCAACCCAAAGGGCATCCGTACAAAACAGTATGTGCCGCAAGGGGTGATAAATGCGGTTTTTTCCTCATCCTCTTCTGCCATGAAGATTTGATGGTATCCTGAATATGCATCAAGAAATGAGAGCAAATCACATCCAGCTGTGGAGTCAACAATCTGGTCAATGTGCGGCAAGGGAAATGGATCTTTGGGACAAGCTTTATTAACATCAGTGAAGTCAATACAAAGTCTCCATTTTCCGTTAGCCTTGCGCACAACAACAGGATTGGCCAACCACGTGGGATGGAGCACTCCTCTGACAAGGCCTGCTGCTTCCAACTTCCTTGATTTCTTCTGCAATGAATTCTTGGCGCTCCACTGCTTGCTTTCTGACTCTCTGCTTGACGGGCCGCGCATGAGGACAGACGGCAGGTGGTGCTCAATTACTTTCCTGGGAACACCGGGGATATCAGACGGTTGCCATGCAAACACGTCGACATTCGCCCGCAGGAAAGCAACGAGCGCGCTTTCCTATTTGGGGTCAAGAGTGGCGCTGATGGTGAAGGTACCACCAGTGCCATCCTCCTTGGCGGACACCTTCTTGGTCTCAGGTGGAGCTGCCATTGCCTTCTTACACTTGCCGGTGGAGCTCGATGGTGCGTCCTCGACGGTAGCGCAGCACTCCGAAGAGGTGCGCTTGCCGGAGTGGGCATCAGAGCTCTTGCCGGACTTGGTCTTCTTCTTCCCCCGGGAGCTTCAGCGGCAAGTGTGTTGCGCTCTGCTGCGGCTGCTGCTTCCCGGTAGATCTTGTCGGCACAGATAAGGGCATCCTTCTTGTCGCCAGGGACAGAGATGACACTTATCGGGCCTGGCATCTTCAGTATGTTGTATGCATAGTGAGAGGCTGCCATAAACTTGGCGAGCGCTGGACGGCCAAGGATTCCATTGTAGGGCAATGGAAATCGGCAACGTCAAATGTGACCCTCTCAGTTCTGAAGTTCAGCTCGCTGCCAAATGTGACCGGCAACGTGATCTTTCCCTTCGGCTTGCTTCTTCCCGGGCTGATTCCTTGGAATGTGCCGGTCTCTTCGAGCTCGCTGTCAGGGATCTGGAGTTTCTGAAGGACCGCGGAGGAGATCAGATTCAAGCCGGCCCCACCGTCAACTAGCATCTTCGTGACCTTGAGGTTGCGGATAGTTGGTGAAACCAACATCGTCAAGCACCCGACCGCAGTTACGCGATCAGGATGATCCTCCATGTCGAAGATGATAGGCGTGCTGGACCATTTCAGAGGCTTGCGTGACTCTACGGATGGTTCCGCTGCATTAACCTCCCGCATCCACTGCTTGAGTTGGCGGTGCGAAGTATGCAGAGAAGCACCACCGTTAATGCACAGGACCTCTGTGGCTTTCTGAAATTCCTGCTCGTCGGCCTCGTCATCATCCATGTCTTCGTCGTCGTCGTCATCTTCATCCTTGTCGCGGCCGCGGGGAGGTCTGTCTCCTTGCCGCTGCTTGGCCTTGCCGCGGCGTCCTCCCCGGCCGGGACGTTTCTTGCCGGATCCACCAGTTCCTTCCTGGGCCTTCTCCTTGTCGCGCCGCTCGTACTCAGCTTTCTGTTGCTCAACAAGCTGTTCGACTTTCTTGCAGTTCTGGAGATCGTGACCCTTGGTGCGGTGAATCTTACAATACTGCTTGCCGGAGCTGTCCTGCTTGTCGGCGGCCGCCACAGGCTGGGCCTCCTTGTCGGAGCCACCAGCTTTAGCTTCCTTGGCGCCACCTCCGTTGCCGGTCTGCTCGACAGCTAGCACTTCCTTGCCCTTTTTCCTTCTGTTGTTCCGCCGCCGGCCTTTCCTTGTCGGGGCGGCATCCTCACTGTCGGATCCTCCTGCTCCTGTACTCTCTCCGGGGAGCCTCCTCCCCTCTTCAGCGCGTGCACACTTGTCGGCCAGGGCGTAAAGCTCGCTGACGTCTCTGATCTTACACATCGCCATCTCCTCCCTCATCCTTCGGTTTCGCACGTTCTGATGGAACGCGCTGATGATCGCGGCGGGGTGGACGTCTGGGATGTTGTGTTGTACACGGCTGAATCTCTGAATGTACTTGCGCAGTGGCTCTCCTTCCTTCTGGGCGAGCAGATGAAGATCGCTCTCTTGGCCATGTGGCTTGTGGCCGCCTGTAAAGGCGCCGACAAACTGATGGCATAAATCTGCCCAAGAGGAGATGGAATTGTCCGGCAAGTGCATGAGCCAGGACCTGACGTTGGGCTTGAGTACCAGCGGGAAGTAGTTGGCAAGGATCTTGTCGTCCCGTCCCCCGGCAGCCTGCACCGCGATGGTGTAGATGCTGAGAAACTCCGACGGATGCGTCTTGCCGTCGTACTTCTCTGGTACGTCTGGTTTGAAATTCTTTGTGCTGGGCCACTGGACTTGCCGCAGCTCACGGGTGAACGCAGGACAACCTACCGCGTACGGCAGATCGCCTGGTTCCCCTGGCGCATGCATGTCAACAGAGGGCCCAGCGCGCTTGTCGGATTGACGTCGCGCTTCTCTTCGGCGCTCGATGCGGGTTCGAGCGTCTTCTTGTTGTCGTTCATGGAGAACTTGGCGCTGGTCGCGACGAGCTCGTGGGTCCGACGACGCGGTGGAGCCGCTGTCGGGGTGGACCCGGCGAGTCGGCGATTTTGGCCTTCGTAGTGGAGAGTGCATGGAAGTCGCACCTCCCCCGGTCTTGTTGCCATCGGCTCGCGTCCGGCTGTCCTGCCGCGGCAGCGAGGTGCTTGGTTGCCGCGCAGTGTCGCCGTTGGCGAAGCCGATGAGGCTCTGGATAGTGGCCCTCCATTCGTCGGTCTTGTCCGCCGTCGGAGGATAGTCTAGGAGCAGTTGAGCTCGCGCCAAGGCTTCTGCTGGAGTGGTGGGCGGCGGAGGTGAACGGTGCGAGGAGTGGGGCGTGCTCGGACTCCTAACCACGTTAGAAGGAGCAGTGCCCCGTCCAGGCGACCGTACTTCGCTCGAGCCAGCATGTTGACGTGCATGTTGGTCTTGAGCGCCACGAGAACCACCAGCTTGATCTTGGCCCAGCGGACGTATGGCGCTGCGAACGCCATGACGCTGCTGGTCCCGCGCCTCCTGAGAGGGGCGCGGTGCGCGCATGGACGCCGAGGTCTGTGCCGCCTTGTCCTTGGACTTGGCCGCACTGAGGGCTCCCTCGTCGACGCCCATTCTTCCGCCAGCGTCCACTCCACCACCCGTTTGCTCCGGAGGCGGTGAAAGCGACGCAGACGGAACAGCTGCCTCCGAATCCTTCTTCTTCGGTGGCATGTCGATGAAGACGATGAAGATTTAGCTCGCGTGCACGCCGGATCGGGTTCGCACAATCTCGACGCCCCCTACCTGGCGCGCCAAAGATGTCGGGGAAACTGATCCACCAACACCTATGGGGACGGCGGCGGCCCCTTTCGGTTCGGTGAGGGGCGGAGGTCGAGCAAAGAGCGGATCGAGGCGGTACACACGAGCAGTTTTACCCAGCTTCGGGCCGCACGGATGCGTAAAACCCTACTGCTGCTTGTTTGTGTGTATTGAATTCTTGCTCAGGAGCGATGGACGCTGCCAGACCGAGCGTGAGAGTGTTCCTGATGTTTCGAATGAGCCGACCCTCCTCTACGTTGCGCTTGGGCCTCCTTTTATACTTTCAAGGGGTCACCGACAGGTGGCAACGTAGACTAGAAGGGTAAAAATGGAAAAGGATGCGGTAGGTGCAGCTACCGCTACTGTGGACACAGTGCACCCTACCTAACTCTGACGGCAGGGGACAAGGTCATTGAATGCCCGTCTGAGTTGCCTAAACAGTGCAAAAAGTGACCGTTAGGAGCGCCACCGTTTGCCACGATGGCCTTCTCTTCATCTCCGCTTGCCACCGCGTACCCCTGGCTGCACAGGCTCCCGCCACGCGCCCCTGAGGAAGCCTCATGGCGACACGTGGGTGGGTGCGCTGGAGCGTGGGTACAGAGTGGCAGCGGGCCCCCGGCGAGTACCTTGTCGGGGTCGTCGTCTTGTCGAGTCCAGAAGCTTGTCGCTCACCGGACCTTGCCGGGACGTGCGGTGCATCGCGGCAAGTTTCTTGAAGTGCCGTGGTTGGCCTTCCCGGCAAGCTCCTCTTGCCGGGGCCTTGTCTCTTCCCGGCAAGCTCCTCTTGCCGGGGCCTTGTCTCTTCATCTTGAATGCTTTGTTCTTGAATGGCTCCAAAGGAACCCACGGAGGACTCTGGCGGTCGTTCGGCAAGCCTTGCCGCGCGGCGCTGCAACTGCCCGTGCACAAGTTCGGGATACTAGGGTACCCCTACTCTAGTACACCGACAAAGACCTAGGGCATTTTGAGGAAGCCCATCATTGGAATATGCAAGCCAAGTTCTATAATGAAAAATTCCCACTAGTATATGAAAGTGATATCATAGGAGACTCTCTATCATGAAGATCATGGTGCTACTTTGAAGCACAAGTGTGGAAAAAGGATAGTAGCATTGTCCCTTCTCTCTTTTTCTCTCATTTTTTGGGCCTTCTCCTTTTTATGGCCTTTTTTTCGTCCGGAGTCTCATCCCGACTTGTGGGGGAATCATAGTCTCCATCATCCTTTCCTCACTGGGACAATGCTCTAATAATGATGATCATCACACTTTAATTTACTTACAACTCAAGAATTACAACTCAATACTTAGAAAAAAATATGACTCTATGTGAATGCCTCCGGCGGTGTACCGGGATATGCAATGATGCATGAGTGACATGTATGAAGAATTATGAACGGTGGCTTTGCCACAAATACGATGTCAACTACATGATCACGCAAAGCAATTATGCCAATGATGAAACGTGTCATAGTAAACGAAACTGTGGTAAGTTGCATGGCAATATATCTCGGAATGGCTATGGAAAAGCCATGATAGGTAGGTAGGTGGCTGTTTTGAGGAAGGTATATGGTGGGTGTATGATACCGGCGAAAAGTGCGCGGTATTAGAGAGGCTAGCAATGGTGGAAGGATGAGAGCGCGTATAATTCATGGACTCAACATTAGTCATAAAGAACTCATATACTTGTTGCAAAAATCTACAAGTTATCAAAGCAAAGTATTACACGCATGCTCCTAGGGGGATAGATTGGTAGGAAAAGGCCATCGCTCGTCCCCGACCGCCACTCATAAGGAAGACAATCAATAAATAAATCATGCTCCGACTTCATCACGTAACGGTTCACCATACGTGCATGCTACAGGAATCAAAAACTTTAACACACATATTTCTCAAATTCATAACCACTCAACTAGCATGACTCTAATATCACCATCTTCATATCTCAAAACAATTATCAAGCATCAAACTTCTCATAGTATTCAACACACTCATAAGATTTTTTTACTAATCTCGGATGCCTATCACTTTAGGACTAATTTTTATGATTAAAGCAAATTACCATGCTGTTTTGTAGGATTCTCAAAATAATATAAGTGAAGCATGAGAGAACAATAGTTTCTATAAAACAATTCCACTACCATGCTCTAAAAGATATAAGTGAAGCACTAGAGCAAAAACTATATAGCTCAAAAGATATAAGTGAAGCACATAGAGTATTCTAATAAATTCCGAATGATGTGTGTCTCTCTCAAAAGATGTGTACAACAAGGATGATTGTGTTAAACTAAAAATCAAAGACTCAAATCATACAAGACATTCCAAGCAAAACACATATCATGTGGTGAATAAAAATATAGCTCCAAGTAAAGTTACGGATGAACGAAGACGAAAGAGGGGATGCCTTTCGGGGCATCCCCAAGCTTAGTGTAAGTGCATCTAGTGCCCCTTAGTGATTTTGGTGTATTGAAGACTTATAGGTTAAGGGACTAATGCGTTTGTGAGTGTACACAGGTCTATAAGTCTATGAGGAGTTTGATATTACAGAGAAAGTCGACCCCTAAAAATAAAGTTCTTCGACTGAAGACTTTGGATTTCTGAAGACTTTGAAAGTGAAGAAATTGGTGTAATCCTGAAGACTTGGTATTCATTTGAGGAACATGAAGCGTGAAGACTTTTGTTTTCGTTGTTTTTTCTCTTTCTTGAGTCATAGGAAAGACCGTACTGTTAAAGGGGGTCGAGGAAATACTAAGGAAAATTTTCCAAGTGATGCTCAACTCAAAATCCTACACCTACCAATCCCTTTGAGTGAAGCCATTGGAAATCTCATACAATTCAGTCAATTTCTTTAGTGACAGAGACGAAGTTCTTCTGGTCTATGAGGAATTTGTTCTGACTGAGGAGTTAGGAATTCGCCAGTGCGGATTGCCTACGCAGTGAGGAACATGATAGCCCTGAGGAATTTGATAACCAAAATTCCGACCGTTGTTGTGCTATGCGCCAGCTGTCCCAAAATATCTACCCACCTAACGGTCATATCATTGAAGGGCATTTATGTCTTATCATGTCGGCTGCTCCCTAGGCTATAAATAGCCGCCCCCTACAACCACTAGCTGGTTGGCTGCTCCGAGAGAAACTGACGCTTGTCATTTGAGAGCATCCCATCCTCCGAGGACTTTGAGTGAAAATCATCAAGTGAGGAAAACCCAAACCCAAACACCTACAAACCCCAAGTGATTGAGCATCACTGAAGAGATTGATCCTGCGTGGATCTGACGCTTGTTACCTTTGAAGACTGTGCATCTTCCAGATGGTCAGGCGTTATGGTCTAGAGCATCCAAGAGGAAATTGTGGATCGCCGAGTGACCGAGTCTGTGAAGGTTTAGAAGTCACCTGGAGACTTACCACGAGTGATTGGGCGAGGTCTGTGTGACCTTAGCTCAAGGGGAATACGGTGAGGACTACATGTCCTGAGCTGCGTGTTCAGGACTGGGTGTCCGGGACTGTGTGTCCTCAGGTTTAAATACCTAGCCGCCCTAGCGAGACGTACAACTGTCACAACAGTTGGAACTGGTCTACCAAATCATTGTATTCACCGAGCTAACTGGTTCCATTTCCTCATTTCTGTGTTGTGTGCTTGTTCATATCTGTTTGAAGACTTTGACTGAAGACTTTCTCTATTTCCTCAGTTCAATTTCTTCAGTCTATTTGTCTTATCCTGTGTTATCCTGTGTTTACGCTTTCTGTACTCTGTGCTTGTTTTCATTTCTTCATGAAGACCATGCTCATGCTTTGTTATGTTTACTTCTGAGTACTTATTCCGCTGCAAGTAGTTCTTCACTCAGGAATTTCCTCACCCTGAAATTCCTCAGTGAATAATTCATAAAAATCGCCTATTCACCCCCTCTAGTCGATATAACGCACTTTCATTTAGGCTTTTTGGTGTCCTTGAATTTTACCTTGGGGTGCCCTGGTGTCACACCCTAGCTAGTTCAAGCATTAGAGTGTGCATCATGTTTAAATTCCTTTTAAATTTGAAATGGGGATGACAGAACCCCCAGCACCCCCCTGGAACAACTAGGGTTTACTAAAAACTTTTTCAATGAACCTGAAATGCCCTTCTAAAAAGCCCACCCTTTTTGTTTTGGGTTAAAACCTTTGACAAAAATGGTGCACATTTTTCTAGACATCTAAGGTCATTGGATTAATCCTTATGGTATTTGCATTTGGGCATTTAAATGCTATAAAATATTTTAAATGCTCAAATAATCATAAACTAAAATGTTTGCTGCTGGATATATTCTAAGCAGCGGCCATGATTAATTTTATGATTTATGGTAATGCCCTGGCATTTTTAATAAAGCCCTGAAGTTACAGAAATAATAAATAAATAAAAAAACAGAAAAGGAGAGAAAGAAGAGGGACTTACCTGGCGCAGCCCACCAGCCCACCCGGCTCGGCCCAGTCCACTGGCTCATGCCAGTCCTCCTCCTCCTCTCGCCAGGAGGACGAGGAGCGCGTGTCCGGCGCCCGCGGCTACACGCCGGCCACCTCCTGCTTTCGCCGACGCCCTGGAGGCGTCTACGAGTGCCACGCCGACCCCCACGTCTCCCTCTCTTTCTTCCCACTCTCCCCGTGGCCTCTCCCCCTCTCTGGCTCTCTCCCCATCTCCCTGCCGAGCGCAACCGTCGCCGCCGACAAGCTCCACCGCAGCCACCGCCGTCCATTCGTTGCATCGTCATGCCAGGAAGCTTCGCCGTCGTCGACTACATCAAGTAGGCCGAGCCCCGAGCGCTCGCTCGCCCCGGAGACGCTGCACCGAGCTTGTCCTCAACTCCGGCCACCGGAGATCCCCTTCGTCGTCCCCGCCGCATCAGCTAATCCCCGACCTCTCCGACTCCCTCGACGAGACCCCCGTGAGCTCAGCCACCTCCCCACCCTCTCCGTTCTCTCTCTCGAGCCCCGTAGCGACCGCACGTAGCTCGCCCGCACGCACCGCCACGGAGCTCGTCACCGACGAGGCTCCGGCCACCCAACGACCGCGTCACCCTATCCAATAGTCCTACCGCACCTCCAGGAGCTCAACGCACCAATCCACGCGCCTCCCCGTGCCCCCTAGCGACTAGCTTGACCTCACCCGAGCTCCGGCCACCGCCAAACTCGTCGCCGGCGACGTTTCCGGCCACCCCAGCTCCACCCACTGCCACCACTCGACGCGGCTTCCTCCCCGCATCACGTAGATAGTCTTCGCCGTCCTTTTGGTCGCCGGAGTGCAAATCCCGTGCTGCTCCGCCACGTCTGGCCTCGCCGGCGGCTAGACGCCGGCGAGTTGACCCTGTTTGACCCTGTGTGGGCCCAGGTTGACCCCTCCCCCTAAGTCTATGACAGGTGGGGCCGGTCTGCTAATTAGTTTAGGATTAGTTTTAACTAATTTTAATTAGTTTAGTCACTGACATGTGGGCCCAGGCCCCAATGACAGCTAATTAGTGTTAATTTAATTCTGTTAATTAGCTGAGTCATTGACAGACAGGGCCCACCAGTCAGGTTTGACCTGGCCGACCCAGTTGACCCGCTGACATCACACCTATGTCATGCTGACGCATTAATTCAATTACTGGATTTATTCTTTAATAGGAAATTCCAGAAAATAGCCAAAACTTCTAAAAATCATAGAAAATCAACCATAGATCCAAATGCAAAGATTTATATATGAAAAATCATCAGAAAAATTCAATCTATCCATCTGTAATGGTTTCATGCATGACAAAACAAGTTAAACTTGCTGTTTAAGCAGAATAAGATAATACACTAATAAGGCTATGTTTAATGAGCTAACATTTGAATCTTTGATTCAAATGAGTACATCCCTTCTGTTTTAGCTTGCATTAGGCCAAGACACTTTCATCATGCCATGTCAGAGCATGCATCATATTGTTGCATATTGCCTTGTGTTGATTATGTTTGGTGTGTCTTTCGTGGTAGGTTCTGCCTCCGAGGATAACCCCGAGTATCCGTCTGAAGGGCAGTACCCTACTACCACTACAACAGGCAAGCAACCCATTGATCATTCCGATACAAACCCATGTTCTCGCTTCTGCTCTTGTTTACTGCATTAAGTTAACGCGATTCAAACTGCTGTGTGCTACGGTAGTTGAACCCTTATCCTCTGCATGACCTGTCATTACCACAGTAACTAGATGAAACCCACTAGCATGTGTAGGAGTTGATTGAGACATGTATGTGATTCCTACCTTGCTATGCCTGCTATGCTTAGAGTTGTGTCAGGTCTGGTTCATCTGGGTGATGGGCTAGAGTGAAATGATTATGTCGGTAATGTGAGGGATGTGTTGAACATGTTTTGGTAAAGGTATCGATGAGAGGCCATGTAGGAGTACATGGTGGGTTGTTTCATTGAGGCCGTCCATAAGAACTGAGATCTGTATGTGTGATTTAAGATGCAGTTACTACCGTACATTGGGCCCGAAACTAATGGACCCTCTCGGCTTCTTAATCACCCTAGTACTCTGTCCAGGAGTTGCAAATAGTTTCTGGTGTTTGTAGGTTATGTGTTGGCGGCCGTGCGTAGCGCTGACCCTAGGGGTGGGCTATGTTGCGGTAGATACACCGTGGCACGGTGTACCGAGTCACCCGTTTGGTGTCTCGGGAACCCCATTCACATCATTCGGGGCCGTATGTGGAAACCTCGGCCGGACTCCCTGCAGATGGAACCTGGATAGGCGATACACCTGGACTTGAGACTTGAGTGTTCGGGTAGGCCGTGGCCGACACCCTCGTTGGGCTTCCGCTTGAAGGTTGCCGAGTACATGTCGTGTAAACGGCAGTAAGTGGTGAAAGCGTGTATGAAGAAGTACACCCCTGCACGGTATAAACTATTCGAATAGCCGCGTCCGCAGTAAATGACTACTTGGTTGCCTATACAGTTCATAGACAAGTTAATGGTTACTACAAAAAGACTCAAGATAAGTGTGAGTACCGAGGATGGCCCTCTCGTAGGATGACGAGGGAGGATCCCCGGTGGAGTATTGTGTTGGTGAGTAGTGGACTCGGGTGCGAAAACTATTTTACTAGTGGAGTTCCGTAGGATAGCCTAGCCAAGAGTCAAAGCTGGCTTGCTGCAATAACCCCACCACCTTCTTGAGAATGAGCATGTATAGTAGGTTCTGTTGTAAGACTTGTTGAGTACCTTTGTACTCATGTTTGCTTAATTACTGTTTTCAGACGACAACACCGCCCCCTCTGATGGGTTCTACGTAGACCTTGATGTCGACGAGTGACTAGCCACCCAGGTGGTGATCCTGGCCATGGAGGGCCCTATGTAGATAGACAGGCTTCGGAAGCCTTCTTGCTTTCTAGTGTCTGTACTCAGACTATTTACTTCCGCCTGTGCTTGTATGCTTGTATGACTTGAGTGTCGGGTCATGTGACCCCTACCTGTATGAACATGTTATGTATGTCTCTCTGGAGCCTTAAATAAAGTACTTGAGTTGTAGAGTTTTGTTGTGATGCCATGTTGTATGTACTCATATCGGGCATATTGTGTGTATGCTTGAAATGCTTGGTATGAGTGGGATCTGACAATCTAGTTGTTTATCCTTGGCAGCCTTTCTTATGGGGAAATGTAGTCTAGTGTTCCTCGAGCCATAGTAGTCCGCTACAGCCCGGTTCACCGGAGTCCTACCAGCCCAGCACTACTATTCAGGACACTTGACTGGCCAGCATGTGTTTCACTTCGTTCCTATGTCTGTCCCTTCGGGGAAATGTCACGCGGTGACATCCGGAGTCCTGCCTAGCTTGCTACAGCCCGGGTTCCCCGGAGTCTTGTTAGCCTAGTGCTACAGCCCGGATTCACTCGCTGATGACCGACATGCTCGATGTTATTCATGTATGCTTGTCTCCATAGGTCTGTGCCGCTTTGGGTTCACGACTAGCCATGTCGGCCCGGGTTCTCTGTCATATGGATGCTAGCGACACTATCATATACGTGTGCCAAAAGGCGCAAACGGTCCCAGGCCATGGTGAGGCGACACCCGTGGGATACTGTGCGTGAGGCCGCAATGTGATATGAGGTGTTACCGGCTAGATCGATGTGACTTGGAATCGGGGTCCTGACAGCGTTGGCATCAGAGCCGGACTGCCTGTAGGTTTGTTGAGCCAAACTGGTCGATGTCGAGTCTAGAAATGCTTTAGTTATATGTAGGGGAATTGATTGTGGGAGGGAACATAAGGCTCTTTTACTCCTTTACCTTATGCCCTCTGATCTGAGTCATTCTCTTCTCATTCAATGTGGGTTAAGGACTAGGCTCTCTTCTTCTGTCAGGTTCACGTGTTAATAATCCATAGTAGCTTATAGGATTGTTGTTACAAGCCCCAGTTTAGTTTCTACTATTTCTAGTATGTTGCTAGTTGAATCAGAACCTTGATATGATGTTGTTGAGTGGTATTGCAATCTATCATGGATGTCTCAAATCTTTTCCTAAGCATTTACAGCTGTTATGCTGTCCAATTTTCCCTAGAAATTCTAATGTCTTTACATTGTGGTTGTGCTTTCAGATGGCCAACCGTGCTCAAAACCAAGTGGTTCGCCTGACCCGGTGCCTCGACATGCCCGGTCATACTGCTATGTTAGTCCGGGTAATGATCAAGACGGGTTACCATTGGTATCCCGAATACACCATCGAAGAGCAATTCCGAGACTTTAATCAAAGCCAATATTTCTGCACCGTCAGGATATTTCCTTCTTATCCTGGATCTATCGAGCCCCTTCACTGTTCCTATGGACTCGGGGTTACTGTTGAGATGGCTGTGCAGGATGCTGCCTATTCCATGATGACCATCATGCGAGTCAGGACTGGCCTGATTCAGAACACCGACTTCCGTTACATGCCAGCTTCACTTCCGGGAGCGCAAGGGTATCTCCAGGCTATCTATGCTGACTCCACTCAGGAGGACTCACTAACTCGTACCACTGCCGAGATGCTCGAGGATAAAGAATGAGAGAATCGGGCCTTGAGGCTGGAGCTTTTCAACACCCGTGCTGATCATTGGGCCACATTGACTCGGTTTGCACCTGCGGTGCAAGCTGGATGTATGGATACAAGGGATCTGTATCCTGTGAGATCTGCTCTGCCAGACATGGTGGATTGGCGTGATGTGGGAGGCATCACCCCACCCCGTGGTCCCCGCAGGCCACCGTTTGTTGGTCCAAGACCTCATCCTAGCCCCTTTGGTCCACAAGCTCCTCAGGACCGTCTGTTCCCGGATGATCACGTTGAACTTCCAGGCTATGGAGGTGACTTCTATGAGGTCTACTACGGAGCTGTCTGAGTTAGTAGTAGTACCACTAGTGTTGTAATAGTTGTATCTTCACTGTCCTGCGTGACTTGTGGAATATGACTTTGTGTGTAATCAATTCCGGAGGTGTAGACAAATAATGTATAGGAGCTTGGAATGCCTCCGATGAGATGTAACGTCTTTCATCATAGTTGTACTATAGCCTGGGCTTGTACTAAACTATGTATGGTGTGTATGACCGTTGGTATATATATGGCAGTTTTATATTACCATGACATACGGATGAACATCTCTACATTCTGTGTTATCCATTACATTCTGCACTTCCTTGCTAAGTTTGAGCCATCCTTACCTAAACCATTGTCTTGTTTTCTCCTAGGATGGTCAACACCTGCAGCAACCCTGCTGCCCCGGAGCAGGGGGGAAGCCAGTGCAGCTAGGGGTGAAAATCTGCCTCACCCGCCTTCTCTGGCCGAAGTGATGCTGGAGGCGGAAAGAAACAAGCGTGAGACTAACCGCTTGCTAGAGCGGATTGAGCAAAACACTGCACGCCATCAGCGAAATGACTTTGTGTCAATCAATGACTTTATCAAGCTGTACCCACCAAAGTTTAACCATTCTGTCGAGCCCCTCGACGTGGATGACTGGCTTCGCAGCATCACCCACAAGCTACGTTCTGCCAACGTAGCCGAAGCCGACAAGGTTACTTATGCTGCCTATCACCTCGAAGGCCTTGCTAGCCTTTGGTGGGAAAACTTTGAAGCTATGCGCCCGGTCGGTCAAATCACTACTTGGGCTGAATTTAGTGAGGCTTTCCGTGAGCATCACATTCTGGAAGGTCTCATGGATCGCAAGAGGGAGGAGTTCTACAATTTCACCCAAGGAAGACTGACTGTGGATGCATATAGTCGTGAATTTGGGAATCTGGCACGATATGCTCCTGAAGAAGTATGTACCGACGCCAAGAAGCAGGCAAGGTTCCGCAAGGGACTTAGCCCTGAGCTTCGCCGCGATCTTCGTCTGCACGAGTGCACCTCCTTTCAGAAGTTGGTCAACAAAGCCATCAGTGGTGAGTCAGGTCAGTCTGACTATGATGCTTCACGCAAGCACTCACGTGATTTTGGCTCTTCATCCGGCTCTAGATCTTAGAAGCGCCGGGTGTGGATCCCAAGCACGACATTGCCACCCAGGTTCATTCCGAGGCCATCCTTTAAGGCGCCTCGTCCCAACCAGCAGTTTGCACCGCCCAAGCCCTATGGTGGCCCCGCTGCTAATGCTGCTCCACGTACCAGTGTGGTGACGTGTTTCAAGTGTGGAGAGCCGGGTCACTATAGCCGAGAGTGTTCCCAGAACAACAACCCCAATCAATCTGGAAAGTCCGTTGGCCGTGGTAAGCCAGCGGGAAAGACATTCTATGCCAAGCCGGTCACCACTGCACGTGGCCATGTCAACTATGTCTCAGCCGAGGAGGCTCACGAGGATCCTAACGTCGTCCTTGGTACGCTCCTTGTTAACTGCCATCCGGCATCTGTTCTTTTCGATACTGGAGCATCTCATTCATTCATATCCGAGAACTATGCTCGATTGCATAACACGACATTCTGTGACATGCCCACTTCCATGGTAATTCAAACTCCGGGTTCCAAATGGCAAACTTCTAGAGTAAGCATGGGAACGAAATTCTTGTCGATAGACTTGTCTTCCTTGCATCCTTAATAGCTCTCAAGTCCTCGGATATAAACATCATCTTGGGTATGGACTGGATGTCAGCTCATTATGCTAAGATTGATTGTGCCACTCGAACCGTTCAACTTACTCATTCATCGGGCAAGACAGTCAATGTCTTAACTCGAGTGGCCAAGCGCCAGCTTTACTCCCTAAATGCCAACCCCCTTCCAGACCTTGAGGATGTTCCGGTAGTCCGGGACTTCCCGGATGTCTTTCTCGAGGAACTGCCAGGTGTTCCACCTGACAGGGATGTCGAGTTCGTGATAGACCTTGTTCCAGGAACCATTCCAATTTCTAGAAGACCCTACAAGATGGCACCCTTAGAACTAGCCGAGCTTAAGAACCAACTCAATGAGTCCTTGAAAAAGGGTTTCATCCGTCCTAGTTCCTCTCCTTGGGCTTGCCCCGTCCTCTTTGTTAAGAAGAAGGATGGAACGGATCGAATGGTTGTAGATTACCGACCTATCAACTTGGTCACCATCAAGAACAAGTATCCGCTTCCCAGGATCAACGATCTGTATGATCAGCTTGCTGGATCCTCAATCTTTTCCAAGATGGATTTGAGGTTGGGCTACCATCAAATCAAAATCAGAAACGGGGACATTCCCAAAACGGCCTTTGTTACCCGTTATGGCCAATACGAGTACACCGTTATGTCCTTCGGTTTAACCAATGCCCCAGCCACCTTCTCCCGGTTAATGAACTCAGTCTTCATGGAGTATTTGGATAAATTCGTCGTAGTTTATCTCGATGACATACTCATCTACTCCAAGAATGAAGAGGAACATGCCGAACATCTAAGGCTGGTATTGATGAAACTTCGAGAGCATCACCTTTATGCCAAATTCTCCAAGTGTGAATTTTGGTTGCCAGAATTGACCTATCTAGGCCATGTAATCTCTGGTAAGGGTATTGCTGTCAATCCCGAGCGAGTTCAAGCCGTCCTTGATTGGACTCCACCTGAGACGGTCAAGCAAGTTTGGAGCTTCCTTGGCTTAGCGAGCTATTGCCGCCGCTTCATTGAGAATTTCTCCAAGGTTGCTAAACCTCTAACTGAACTCCTCAAGAAAGATAAAAAGTTCGAGTGGACCCCATAGTGTGAGTTCAGCTTTCAGGAACTGAAAAGACGCGTAACATCTGCTCCCGTAGTGGTACCACCAGATTTCTCCAAGGACTTTGTTATCTATTGCGACGCCTCGCGACAAGGACTAGGTTATATACTCATGCATGATCGTCAGGTAATTGCCTATGCTTCATGGCAATTACACCCACATGAGGAAAACTATCCCACACATGATCTAGAGCTTGCAGCTGTAGTCCATGCACTCAAAACTTGGCGACATTACCTCCATGGTAATCGTTGCGAGATCTTCACCGATCACCAAAGTTTGAAATATATCTTCACCCAACCAGATTTGAATCTCAGGCAAAGACGCTGGGTCGAGTTGATCTTGGATTATGACTTAGGAATAACTTACACCCCGGGCAAAGCCAATGTCATGGCTGATGCGCTAAGTTGTAAATCTTATTGTAACAACCTGATGTTACACCAAAGTCAACCACTTCTCCATGAGGAATTTCGTAAACTCAATCTTCACATTGTTCCTCGAGGATTCCTATCCACACTGGTGGCGAAACCTACCCTTACAGATCAGATTATCAAGGCATAGAAGGTAGATCCGGGAATCTCCTGTATTAAGAGAAGCATTAAGGATGCGTTTGGTTGAAGGTGTCGTATGAATGGGTTGGGACCGTTCAATTTTTTTGGGATTGAACCATTCAATTCATGTGTTTGGCTGAATATAAGTGGTGAGCTAATTATTTAGGATGGGACCACCAGTCATGCTCACATAGTCATGCATGCAAAGGGTGGCCATTTGATTCAACCGATTTGGTTGGGTGGAACGGTTCAGCATCTTCATGGCATATTCTCTTTTTTTGGCTTGAACCATTCATGTGCTTTATAACCAAACATGTCTATTTTCTGAACGATCCCAACCCATTCATGACCGCCCTTACAACCAAACGCACCCTAAGAAAGGAGTCGCGAATTGTTTCTCCGTTGATGATCAAGGTGTCGTATACTTTGGAAACCGCTTAGTGGTTCCAAAGGCACGAAACCTAAGGCGACTGATCCTTAAGGAAGCTCATGAATCCCCTCTCACCATTCATCCCGACAGTACTAAAATGTATCAAGACCTATGCCAGAGGTTTTTGTGGACTACGATGAAGAGAGAAATCGCTCAATACATTGCTAATTGCAACGTTTTCGTCGTGGTAAAGCAGAGCATCAACGGCCTGCTGGCACCCTTCAACCTTTGGCTATTCCTGAGTGGAAATGGGATAAAATCAGTATGGATTTCATCACCGGGTTTCCCAGGACCAAGAGAGGGAATAATGCCATCTTCGTCGTGATCGACCGTCTTTCCAAAGTAGCCCACTTTCTACCTGTTCGTGAGAGTATCACCGCTAGCCAGCTAGCCGACTTATACATCTCCCGAATAGTGTCTCTTCATGGTGTTCCATTGGAAATTAACTCAGACCGTGGGAGTCTCTTCACCTCTCGATTTTGGGAAAGTTTCCAAAATGCTATGGGAACTCGTCTCTCTTTTAGCACCGCCTTCCATCCTCAATCAAGTGGTCAAGTAGAACGAGTCAATCAAATTCTGGAAGATATGCTCCGAGCCTCTGTCATCTTGTTCGGAATGGGTTGGGAGAAATGCCTTCCATTCGCGGAGTTTGCTTACAACAATAGTTATCAAGCTAGCTTGGGCAAGGCTCCTTTCGAAGTTCTCTATGGACGAAAATGTCAAACGCCTCTTAACTGGTCAGAAACCGGGGAAAGACAACTCTTTGGCCCAGATATGATTCAGGAAGCAGAAGAACAGGTTCGCATTATTCATGAGAAATTGAAAACAGCCCAATCTCGTCAAAAGAGTCAATATGATTGTAAACATAAGCTTATGACTTATGAAGTCGACGAGAAGGCTTACCTTCGGGTTACTCCGTTAAAGGGAACCCATCGTTTTGGTATAAAAGGAAAATTGGCTCCTCGTTACATTGGACCCTTTCGCATTCTCGCTAAACGAGGAGAAGTTGCCTACCAATTGGAACTACCTTCACATCTTTCCAGAGTTCACGATGTCTTCCACGTTTCTCAACTCAGGCGTTGCTTCGCGGATCCTATCCGTGGAGTGGACCATGAAACGCTTGATCTACAAGATAACCTCTCATATCGGGAATATCCCGTTCATATCCTTGATCAAGCCGAGCGTACCACTCGACGTCATAATATCAAGTTTCTCAAGGTTCAATGGTCACACCATTCCGAGAAAGAAGCCATTTGGGAAAGGGATGATCGTCTTCGACTCGAGTACCCCACCTTCTTTCCGGAGGATCCTAAATCTCAGGACGAGATTCTTTTGAGTGGGGGTGAGTTGTCACATCCTAGCTAGTTCAAGCATTAGAGTGTGCATCATGTTTAAATTCCTTGTAAATTTGAAATGGGGATGACAGAACCCCCAGCACCCCCCTGGAACAACTAGGGTTTACTAAAAACTTTTTCAATGAACCTGAAATGCCCTTCTAAAAAGCCCACCCTTTTTGTTTTGGGTTAAAACCTTTGACAAAAATGGTGCACATTTTTCTAGGACATCTAAGGTCATTGGATTAATCCTTATGGTATTTGCATTTGGGGATTTAAATGCTATAAAATATTTTAAATGCTCAAATAATCATAAACTAAAATGTTTGCTGCTGGATACATTCTAAGCAGTGGCCATGATTAATTTTATGATTTATGGTAATGCCCTGGAATTTTTAATAAAGCCCTGAAGTTACAGAACTAATAAATAAATAAAAAAACAGAAAAGGAGAGAAAGAACAGAGACTTACCTGGCGCAGCCCACCAGCCCACCCGGCTCCGCCCAATCCACTGGCTCATGCCAGTCGTCCTCCTCCTCCTCTCGCCAGGAGGACGAGGAGCGCGTGGCCGGTGCCCGCGGCCACACGCCGGCCACCTCCTGCTTCCACTGACGCCCTGGAGGCGTCTACGAGTGCCACGCCGACCCCCACGTCTCCCTCTCTTTCTTCCCACTCTCCCCGTGGCCTCTCCCCCTCTCTGGCTCTCTCCCCATCTCCCTACCGAGCGCAGCCGTCGCCGCCGACAAGCTCCACCGCAGCCACCGCCGTCCATTCGTTGCATCGTCATGCCAGGAAGCTCCGCGGTCGTCGACTACATCAAGTAGGCCGAGCCCCGAGCGCTCGCTCGCCCCGGAGATGCTGCACCGAGCTCGTCCTCAACTCCGGCCACCGGAGATCCCCTTCGTCGTGCCCGCCGCATCAGCTCATCCCCGACCTCTCCGACTGCCTCGACGAGACCCCCGTGAGCTCAGCCACCTTCCCACCCTCTCCGTTCTCTCTCTCGAGCCCCGTAGCGACCGCACGTAGCTCGCCCGCATGCACCGCCACGAAGCTCATCGCCGACGAGGCTTCGGCCACCCAATGGCCGCGCCACCCTGTCCACTAGTCCTACCGCACCTCCAGGAGCTCAACACACCAATCCACGCGCCTCCCCGTGCCCCCTAGCGACTAGCTCGACCTCACCCGAGCTCCGGCCGCCGCCAAACTCGTCGCCGGCGACATTTCCGGCCACCCCAGCTCCAGCCACTGCCACCACTCGACGCGGCTTCCTCCCCGCATCACGTAGATAGTCTCCGCCGTCCTTTTGGTCGCCGGAGTGCAAATCCCGCGCTGCTCCGCCGCGTCTGGCCTCGCCGGTGGCTAGACGCTGGTGAGTTGACCCTGTTTGACCCTGTGTGGGCCCAGGTTGACCCCTCCCCCTGAGTCTATGACAGGTGGGGCCGGTCTGCTAATTAGTTTAGGATTAGTTTTAACTAATTTTAATTAGTTTAGTCACTGACATGTGGGCCCAGGCCCCACTGACAGCTAATTAGTGTTAATTTAATTCTGTTAATTAGCTGAGTCACTGACAGACAGGGCCCACCAGTCAGGTTTGACCTGGCCGACCCAGTTGACCCGCTGACATCACACCTATGTCACGCTGACGCATTAATTCAATTACTGGATTTATTCTTTAATAGGAAATTCCAGAAAATAGCCAAAACTTCTAAAAATCATAGAAAATCAACCATAGCTCCAAATGCAAAGATTTATATATGAAAAATCATCAGAAAAATTCAATCTATCCATCTGTAATGGTTTCATGCATGAAAAAACAAGTTAACCTTGCTGTTTAAGAAGAATAAGATAATACACTAATAAGGCTATGTTTAATGAGCTAACATTTGAATCTTTGATTCAAATGAGTTCATCCCCTTCTGTTTTAGCTTGCATTAGGCCAAGACACTTTCATCTTGCCATGTCATAGCATGCATCATATTGTTGCATATTGCCCTGTGTTGATTATGTTCGGTGTGTCTTTCGTGGTAGGTTCTGCCTCCGAGGATAACCCCCAGTATCCGTCTGAAGGGCAGTACCCTACTACCACTACAACACGCAAGCAACCCATTGATCATTCCGATACAAACCCATGTTCTCGCTTCTGCTCTTGTTTACTGCATTAAGACAACGCGATTCAAACTGCTGTGTGCTACTGTAGTTGAACCCTTATCCTCTGCATGACCTGTCATTGCCACAGTAACTAGATGAAACCCACTAGCATGTGTAGGAGTTGATTGATCCATGTATGTGATTCCTACCTTGCTATGCCTGCTATGCTTAGAGTTGTGTCAGGTTTGGTTCATCTGGGTTATGGGCTAGAGTGAAATGATTATGTCGGTAATGTGAGGGATGTGTTGAACATGTTTTGGTACATGTATCGATGAGAGGCCATGTAGGAGTACATGGTGGGTTGTTTCATTGAGGCCGTCCATAAGAACTGAGATCTATATGTCTGATTTAAGATGCAGTTACTACCGTACATTGGGCCCGAAACCAATGGACCCTCTCGGCTTCTTCATCACCCTAGTACTCTGTCCAGGAGTTGCAAATAGTTTCTGGTGTCTGTAGGTTATGTGTTGGCGGTCGTGTGTAGCATTGACCCTAGGGGTGGGCTATGTTGCGGTAGATACACCATGGCACGGTGTACCGAGTCACCCGTTTGGTGTCTCGGGAACCCTGTTCATATCGTTCGGGGCCGTATGTGGAAACCTCGGCCGGACTCCCTGCGGATGGAACCTGGATAGGCGATACACCTGGACTAGAGACTTGAGTGTTCGGGTAGGCCATGGCCGACACCCTCGTTGGGCTTCCGCTTGAAGGTTGCCGAGTACATGTCGTGTAAACGGCGGTAAGTGGTGAAAGCGTGTATGAAGAAGTACACCCCTGCAGGGTATAAACTATTCGAATAGTCGCGTCTGCGGTAAAGGACTACTTGGTTGCCTATACAGTTCATAGACAAGTTAATGGTTACTACTAAAAGACTCAAGATAAATGTGAGTACTGAGGATGGCCCTCTCGTAGGATGACGAGGGAGGATCCCCGGTGGAGTATTGTGTTTGTGAGTAGTGGACTCGGGTGCGAAAACTATTTTACTAGTGGAGTTCCGTAGGATAGCCTAGCCAAGAGTCAAAGCTGGCTTGCTGCAATAACCCCACCACCTTCTTGAGAATGAGCATGTATAGTAGGTTCTGTTGTAAGACTTGCTGAGTTCCTTTGTACTCATGTTTGCTTAATTACTGTTTTCAGACGACAACACCGCCCCCTCCAATGGGTTCTATGTAGACCTTGATGTCGACGAGTAACTAGCCACCCAGGTGGTGATCCTGGCAATGGAGGGCCCTATGTAGATAGACAGGCTTCGGAAGCCTTCTTGATTTCTAGTGTCTGTACTCAGACTATTTACTTCCGCTTGTGTTTGTATGCTTGTATGACTTGAGTGTCGGGTCATGTGACCCCTACCTGTATGAACATGTTATGTATGGCTCTCTAGAGCCTTAAATAAAGTACTTGAGTTGTAGAGTTTTGTTGTGATGCCATGTTGTATGTACTCATATCGGGCATATTGTGTGTATGCTTGAAATGCTTGGTATGAGTGGGATCTGACAATCTAGTTGTTTATCCTTGGCAGCCTTTCTTATGGGGAAATGTAGTCTAGTGTTCCTCGAGCCATAGTAGTCCGCTACAGCCCGGTTCACCGGAGTCCTGCTAGCCCAGCACCACTGTTCAGGACACTTGACTGGCCGGCATGTGTTTCACTTTGTTCCTATGTCTGTCCCTTCGGGGAAATGTCACGCGGTGACATCCGGAGTCCAGCCTAGCCTGCTACAGCCCGGGTTCCCCGGAGTCTTGTTAGCCCAGTGCTACAGCCCGGATTCACTCGCTAATGACTGACATGCTCGATGTGATTCATGTATGCCTGTCTCCATAGGTCTGTGCTGCTTTGGGTTCATGACTAGCCATGTCGGCCCGGGTTCTCTGTCATATGGATGCTAGCGACACTATCATATACGTGTGCCAAAAGGCGCAAACGGTCCCGGGCCATGGTGAGGCGACACCCGTGGGATACCGTGCGTGAGGCCGCAATGTGATATGAGGTGTTACCGGCTAGATCGATGTGACTTGGAATCGGGGTCCTGACACCTGGGCATCCCCAAGCTTAGGCTCTTGCCACTCCTTGTTCCATAATCCATCAAATCTTTATCCAAAACTTGAAAACTTCACAACACAAAACTCAAAATAGAAAATCTCGCGAGCTCCGTTAGCGAAAGAAAACAAAACACCACTTCAAGGTACTGTATTGAACTCATTCTTTATTTATATTGGTGTTAAACCTACTGTATTTCAACTTCTCTATGGTTTATAAACTCTTTTACTAGCCATAGATTCATCAAAATAAGCAAACAACATACGAAAAACAGAATCTGTCAAAAACAGAACAGTTTGTAGTAATCTGTAGCTAACGTAAACTTCTGGAACCCCAAAAATTCTAAAATAAATTGCTGGACATGAGGAATTTATCTATTAATCATCTGCAAAAATAATTAACTAAGTAGAACTTTCCAAATAAAAATGGCAGCAATTCTCGTGAGCGCTAAAGTTTCTGTTTTTTACAGCAAGATCAAAAAGACTTTCCCCAAGTCTTCCCAACGGTTCTAGTTGGCACAAACACTAATTAAATGCAAAAAACGCAACCAAAACAGAGGCTAGATAAATTATTTATTACTAAACTGGAGCAAAAAGCAAGGAATAAAAATAAAATTGGGTTGCCTCCCAACAAGCGCTGTCGTTTAACGCCCCTAGCTAGGCATAAAAGCGAAGATAAATCTAGGTATTGCCATCTTTGGTATTAGGAAAGAAAAGAGAAAATTTCTTTTCTATAGCATTTATATTTCTATTTTGAGATAGCATGTGGCCATTAATGGTTGAAGAAAGATTAAGCACGTTACGGAAATTGGCATCTAAGCTAGCCCTCATTTCTTTGATAATTTCATTTTGGTAAAAGCACAAAAGAGAGGTGGATTCAACCTTATCACTCATGGGGTGCCCAAATATAGTTTTCGTCTTCTCATACGTATCAATGGGATCCCCCTCAAGAAAACCTTCTTCAAAGATAAAATCTAGAACTTGCTTGAATGAAGAGGGTAAACCAATATAAAAGCTTTTCAGGTAAACCTCAATTTGATATTGGGGCACATAGCTAGCTCGGATCCTTAATAGCCTATCCCAAGCGTCTTTCAAAGATTCATCAAGTAAATAACGAAAAATTCTGGGATCATCTTCATCGAAATTATTCAAACTCTCATTGATAACCCCGGTAGGCCTTTCCATAGCATCATTATTTATGAGCTTAGAGAGGACAGAGGGACTATCCAAGGTTAAAACCTGAGAGAGAACCCCTAACCCTTTTTGAATCAGCCATGGTACAAGAAAACAAACGGGAAAGAGGCGAATAAAACGGCAAGGGTGAAGTGGGGGAGAGGAAAATGAGAGGCAAATGGCAAATAATGTAATGTGAGGGATAAGAGTTTGTGATGGGTACTTGGTATGTCTTGACTTGTGCGTAGACTCCCCGGCAATGGCGCCAGAAATGGCTCATTGTCGGGAGTCAAATCTTCAATTGACTTGGCGCGAATCTCCCCGGCAACGGTGCCAGAAATCCTTCTTGCCACCTCTTGAGCAATGCGTTGGTTTTCCCTTGAAGAGGAAAGGGTGATGCAGTAAAGTAGCGTAAGTATTTCCCTCAGTTTTTGAGAACCAATGTATCAATCCAGTAGGAGATCACGCTCGAGTCCCACACACCTACACAAACAAATAAGAACCTCGCAACCAACACGATAAAGGGGTTGTCAATCCCTTCATGGTCACTTACAAGAGTGAGATCTGATAGATATGATAAGATAATATTTTTGGTATTTTTATGATAAAGAGAAAAAAGATGCAAAGTAAAATAAACGACAATAGAAATAGCTAAGTGTTGGAAGATTAATATGATGGAAGATAGACCCGGGGGCCATAGATTTCACTAGTGGCTTCTCTCAAGAGCATAAGTATTACGGTGGGTAAACGAATTACTGTCGAGCAATTGATAGAATTGAGCATAGTTATGAGAATATCTAGGTATGATCATGTATATAGGAATCACGTCCGTGACAAGTAGACCGAAACGATTCTGCATCTACTACTATTACTCCACACATCGACCGCTATCCAGCATGCATCTAGAGTATTAAGTTCATAAGAACAGAGTAATGCTTTAAGTAAGATGACATCATGTAGAGGGATAAACTCATGCAATATGATATAAACCCCATCTTTTTATCCTCGATGGCAACAATACAATATGTGTCGTTTCCCCTACTGTCACTGGGATCGAGCACCGCAAGATTGAACCCAAAGCTAAGCACTTCTCCCATTGCAAGAAAGATCAATCTAGTAGGCCAAACCAGACTGATAATTCGAAGAGACTTGCAAAGATAAACCAATCATACATAAAAGAATTCATATGCGATTCAAATATTGTTCATAGATAAACTTGATCATAAACCCACAATTCATCGGATCTCGACAAACACACCACAAAAGAAGATTACATCGAATAGATCTCCAAGAAGATCAAGGAGAACTTTTTATTGAGATCCAAAGAGAGAGAAGAAGCCATCTAGCTAATAAATATGGACCCGAAGGTCTGAGGTAAACTACTCACACATCATCGGAGAGGCCATGGAGTTGATGTAGAGGCCCTCCGTGATCAATGCCCCCTCCGGCGGAGCTCTGAAAAATGCCCCAAGATGGGATCTCTCGGGCACAGAAGGTTGCGGCGGTGGTACTAGGTTTTCGTGGTGCTCCTAGATGTTTGCGGGGTACGTAGACTTATATAGGAGGAAGAAGTAGGTCTGTGGAGCAACGAGGGGCCCACGAGGGTGGAGGGCGCGCCCAGGGGGGTAGGCGCACCCCCTGCCTCGTGGCCTCCTCGATTGTTTCTTGATGCCCACTCCAAGTCTCCTGGATCATGTTTGTTGAGAAAATCACGTCCCCGAAGGTTTCATTCCGTTTGGACTTTGTTTGATATTCTTTTTCTGCGAAACACTGAAATAGGCAAAAAAACAGCAATTTGGGCTAGGCCTCCGGTTAATAGGTTAGTCCCAAAAATAATATAAAAGTGTATAATAAAGCCCATTAAACATCCAAAACAGAATATAATATATCATGGAACAATAAAAAAATATAGATACGTTGGAGACGTATCAGGGCACGAGAAGCTTACTGACCCGTGTCTTGCCCATGTCTGGCGTCGACTGATGAGGGTGAAGGACCTCGACGTGACGGCGCCCATGGTGGTGAAGGAGTTCATCACGTGCCGCATTGCCTCGCTTCGGCGCCATTCTCGTCCAATGTGGACCTTGTCCGGCAGCAAGGACCACATGAGGCTTCACGAGCCCGTGCTTTCTCTTGAGGCACAGCACACCGTGCTTGAGCTCCTGACGGGTGACCCATCGCCAGCCGATATGCCATAGGAGGGCTACCTCTTGTACTACCGCTCGAACATGGTGGAGTTCACGAGGCAGATGCCCCCTTTCGACGAATGGGGGCTACGTCCGGCCGGCCTTGAATGGCCTCGCGAGAGCCCCGTCTTCATGGCCCCCTTGGTCGCCGCCTGCGCGAGGCCCGCCCCAGAAGTGGGCGTAGGGGGGAGGTCACCGTCGAACACCGGCAGCGCCGCCGCTGAGGAACCGGCGTCGCTCGGGGCTCCTGGATCATCGTCAGCTGGGGCCCGAGTGACCCGTCCCGAGGAAGCGGTCGCGGGGGTGACGCAGTCCGATACTCCTGAGGCCGAAGCCCCCGAGGCCCTGGTGAGTCGCCATGAGGCGGGGACTGGGGACTCCACGCGGCCTAGCGCTCCTGAGGTCACCTGCTCAGGAGCCACACCAGGCACGCCCGACATTGGTGACCGCATCCCGGGTTTCGGCCGGCTCCTACTGAACTTCGAAGCGCTCCGCAAGAGGAAGGGGTCTTCAAGCTACAGTTGTGACACCTTCCGACCATTGAAGCAGAGGAAGTACATTGCCATAGATGAGTGAGTACCTTATCTTTGTAATTTTTCAAGCGCGGCTTCTTCTCATGATCGCAGTTCCTCAGGGCCCCTTCTGCCAAGGCGACGAAATTTCTCGAGAAGCGACCTCCGCATGCTTCAGGCCCTCCGCTGACCCTGAGTGCCTTGTGCCGGCCTGTCGAGGGGTGGGTGCGCCAGCCTAGCGCCTCGACCCCGCGCTCTTGTCGTTCCTCCTTCGAGGTCCTGCCTGGGGCGCGGAGAGCGTGTCGAGGGCCCTACCATTGGTCATTGCCCGCAGCTGGACGACCTCGGTGCTGGCCCCATCTTCGAGCAACGAGGCCCCGCCCACCGGTCCTACGCTGAGGTCCGAAGGGCGGCCGGAAAGGCACCGACCTCCAGCCCCTTGCTGGGAGCAAGCGGGCCGCTTCAAACTTCTTCGGCGACCCCCCCGCGTGGAGGACGGTCTTGGCCGCATGTTCGACCTTGCGCACAAGCACGACACCGTCCGTCATGAGCTCTTCCGGGAGGCAATGGGCGCGCTGAGCCAGCTTGGGGAGGAGCTTGTGGATGTTGACGCCCCTCTTGAAATCGAAGGCCTTCGGCTAGCGAATGAGTGGGACCAGCTAAAGGTGGCCATCGACCTCGGCCGTCTCTAGCGCGACCGTGCCATCGTGCAGGCTGAGGCATCCCTTGCTACCTCGCGCGAAGCCAGCGCCCGAGCCTTGGAGGAGGCGAGGGAGGCTGACCGCCACCGCGAGGCCGCAGAGAAGCACGAAGGGGAGCTCCGAGCTCTGAACGCCTCCTTGGAGCAGCAGGTTGAGGTGCGCAGGGCTGCCTTGGCGTTGATGAAGGGGCCGCCTTCCGAAGAGGAAGAGATCTTGAAGCACGAGGAGGCGCTGATGCTGGAGACCACGGAGCGCAGCCTCGAGCTTGAGAGATTGGAGATGAGGGAGCGCCAGGTAACCCAGGCGGAGGATGCCGCCAACGCGCGCGAGGGCGGGATCCAGGAAGAAGTTGACCATAGGGTGGCGAAGGCTCGTGCGGATCTTGCCAATACGCATGACCTGAAGCTGAAGATGGTGGAGGCTGGAGCTGAGGGCAGAGCCAATACCCTCAGGTCAACGCTGGACGAAGCGGAGCAGCGTGAGAAGGCAGCTGCGGCGGCCCTGATCTCTGTCTAGGCCGAATTGGCCTCCGCCCGTGCTGAACTGCTCCCGCTTCAGTGGCGGGTTGTTGATGCTGAGTCCCTCGCGCAGCAGAGCAGGGAGGAAGCGCTCCGTCGGCAGACGTTGCAGCGCGAGCATGCTCCCATGCTCCGGGCCCTCGGAGCAAGGGCCAACCGGGCGTTGGGCACCATCTGTGACGAACACGGCCCTCATCTCCACACAGAAGACTATGCCAGCCATCTCCTCTTCTTCACTAATGTCGTGACACGCCTGGAGGACCGGGCCGAGAGGGCTCGTGTGCTTGTTGAAGAAAAGAGTCGAGGACTTCTTGGGCGCGCGTTATCCCGCGTTTTCAACCATCTCCAGAGCATCGACCCCAATTTTGACTTCAACACCGTCATTGCCCCAGTGCCCGGGGCCATCCGGGACAACCTGGCGCGCTGGGTGGATGATAATGTGGACGCTCTGGTCAGGGCCTTCGCTTCCGAGGACGACGCGGTGGTGGTCGTGGCGGACGAAGGTGGCGCGGTTGATGATGGCGACGATGATGCCAGCGCCAGCGCCAGCAGTGTGTTTGGGAGCAATTCAGAAGATGCTGCGAGCGACACGTTCGATTGAGCCTACGCTCCTTTGCTTTGAACCTGCACACGAAAGCTTGGGCACAACCCCTCAAGGTGTAAGAGAATTTTGGGGGGGGGGGTCCCCTCATGTAATTAGACTACTATTTTATTCCTTAAGCCAGACTTGAAATGTGGTTTTGCGAGCCCATGAGCTCCTCCACGGCTCGTTGTTGTAACTTACCTCAATCCAGGCAGGCCTCAAGCTGGCCTTGTAGTTGCCGATGTGCATTCCTCCCGAGGGGAGTTCTCCACGGGCTCCTGAGGGGAGTCCTTCACGGGCTCGCGAGGGTTCGGGCTTCTGAAGAGCCTGCCAGTCCACCCGAGAGGGCCTCGCGAGAAATGAGCGGCAGACTGCGGCAGGTCGTGTGCCTAGCGCACGCATACCACGCCCAGCCCCCACTCACGAGGTACTCGCAAGGAAAGGGGTAGCAGGCGCGAGCCTCGAAACAAGGCACAGAACCAGAAAACTCAGAAAATCAAGACGAACAAGAGAATACGCCCCCGCGCTTGCAAATGAAAATACGACTTCAAGTTCAAATCCAAAAGGCGGCAAATCGAGCTACAAAAGGGGGTTGAAAGCAAATGGCTGCGCCCGGCACCTAGCTAGTCTTCTTGTCTTCCCACCAGTGCGGAGCTAAGTGCTTTCACTGGCTGTGAGCATAGTCATTGGGGGACAGTGTCGACAGCCAGTGCGGAGCATGGTGCTTCCACTAGGACGTGGGTGGGAGCCCCCGAGGCCCAAGGGCGGCACTCCGAAGACTCCGGGGCGTGTACAACCCCACTCATTATTACGTGAGAGTGTCACGAGCGGAGACCTTCACACGCGCAAGCCTTACTTCATATCGCCAGGCGAGGGCCTCGCCCTGCGCCAACTTCGACCACCATTGGGGCGTCCGGAAACCAGGACGAGACCAAGGGGCAAAGAGGACGCTGGCGGCGCCCTCGGCGACCACGGGTCCTCTGCCGGGGGGAGGCTCACCGGCGCTTCCCCCGGCAGAGGGCCTACCTCCGTGCAGCACCTTGCTCCATGTGGCACGGGGGAGGGCCTTGCTCCGGACCTCTCCCGCATAGCCCCCAGAGCATCACTCCTACCGCTGGTTGGGCCATTGCCCTGAGGTCTCTAACTACAACTGCAGTCTGGTTCTCCTGGAGTTCAGGGTTAGCGTAAGCTTGCTCCTGAGATATTTGTCGTACCCCGCCGTCGTCGTTGCTGAAGAGGTCAGTGAAGTCTCCACGTGGCTTGGGGAAGACATGTGCTTTAGGCCCTCTAGCCGCCCATCCCGATCCTGGGAACGGACTGGGGCCTTCCCCCCGCAAGTATTCCGGGTTCACCATGCGGGGCACGTAGGCGTCCGTGGCCACCTCACACCGCTGCCCAGGTGCCCCGCGCCTTGGGCCGTCGGTCGAGGCTCTTGGCCCTGGTGGCCGCCATGTGAACAAATAGAAGAATTTGTTGCTTTTAAGGGTGCTTATGAAATTGAATCTTGGGCCATTTGCATTTCTGTCCCTAACTCGAACCACCTAATCAGATATGCCCCTAATTCGAAAGCCTGCTCAAATTTGCCCCTCCGCCGTTAGGTGCCCTTATAGAAATGCCCTTTTGCGCCGTTACCGTCCGGTCAAACAGCTTTGACCGTCCTGAAAAAATATAAAAAAAAATCTAAAAAATATAAAATTTTGTGAGATCGAAGATACTCATGTGCCCAAGGTGTGTGCAAATTTTCGTGCTATTTGGACATTCCAGGAGCTCGTGGCGAGGAAAAAAAGTTAATCTACACGCTTGTGAACAATAAATTTGAAATAAAATAGCAAAAAAATTAAAAAATATGAATTTTTTTGGCATCAAAGCGGCTTGGGTGCACAAGGTGCTTGCAAGTTTTTGTGATCAAATGACATGCGAGAAGCTCTAGCAAGAAAAAACAAAATAATCATTTTTTCCCAAGTTTTTTCCTGAGCCAAATTTTGTTTTTTTCTCCACAAGCTCCTCCAATGTCCAAACACAACAAAAATTTGCACGCAGCTTGCAGACCCGAGCCTCTTTGACGCCAAAAAATTTCATATTTTTTTGAATTTTCTTACTATTTTCTTGAATTTACTGTTCACAGGCTTACATATTTATTGTTTTTCCTCTGACATGAGCTCTTGGAATGTACGAACACCACGAAACTTTGCACGGACCTTGCGAACCTGAGTATCTTTGATCCCACAAATTTTCAGATTTTTTAGAATTTTTTTGCTATTTTTTTCAAGATGGTCAAAGCACTTTGACCGACTTTGACCTGCTTTGACCGGACGGTAACGGCACAGAAGGGTATTTCTGTAAGTGCACCTAACGGCGGAGGGGCAAATTTGAGCAGGCTTTGAAATTAGGGGTAAACCTGAGAGTGGGCGCAAATTAGGGGCATAGATGTAAATGTCCCTTGAATCTTTGTTTGAAAGTTTAAAGATTTTGATGATTCAGTTTATAGACCTGGAAATTTTGCCAGCCTTAAATATTGCTATGATAATTATAAATATAATTCCAATATTGATGAATTTATTAAGAAAGTCTCCACTATCCAAGAAGAGACTAATATTTTGCAGGAGTCTATGGAAGAAGGAATTGATGAAACTGTGAGATCATTGGATGAAAAAGATGATGAGGAGAGCGAAGAACAAGCGAAGGAAGAGCAGATGGATCACCCGTGCCTACATTCTAATGAGAGTAACCCTCCAACTCATACATTGTTTAATGTTCCTTCGTTCTTACCAAAGGATGAATGCTATGATAATTGTTATGATCCCGTTGATTCATTTGAAATATCCCTTTTTGATGAACTTGATGCTTGCTATGCTTGTGGCCAAGATGCCAATATGAGTTATGCTTATGGAGATGAACTTGCTATTGTTCCTTATATTAAGAATGAAATTGTTTCTATTGCACCCACACATGATAGTCCTATCATCTTTTTGAATTCTCCCAACTACACTATATCGGAGAAGTTTGCTCTTGTTAAGGATTATATTGATGGGTTGCCTTTTACTGTTGCACATGATGATTTTGATGAATATAATATGCATGTGCTTGCTGCTCCTACTTGCAATTATTATGAGAGAGGAACTATATCTCCACCTTCCTATGTTTCCAACACGATAAAATTACAAGAAACTGCTTATGCTATGTATTGGCCTTGACTTGATGTGCATGAATTTTTCTTGTATGACATGCCGATGCATAGGAAGAGAGTTAGACTTCATCATTGCTTGATATATGTTGCTTTGTGCTCACTACTAAATGCCAAATCATTGCTAATTAAAATTGGCTTTGATATACCTTGGGATCCAGGTGGATCCATTACTTGAGCACTTTATGCCTATCTTAATTGCTTTAAAAAAAGCGCTACCAGGGAGACAATCCGGAAGTTTTAGATAGTCATTTATTTATGTTGAGTGATTTTATAAAGTTTAAAAACAAAAAAAATAGAGGGGAACACAAAACTTTTGAAAAAGGAAAGTGAAAGTGAAAGAGACAAGCATTGTTGAAGTGGGGGAGCTCCTTGAACTTTGTTCATGCTCACGGAAACTTTGTGAATCTTAATTACAGAAACTTTTCAACAAAATAATTATCCCCTTGTACAATTCCATTGTATTATAAAAATAATGTGCCAAGGTTTTCCTTTAGGATGATTAGATTGTTTGTTGGTTCGTGCGGTGCAAAACAGAAACTTTGGCTGTAGTGCGCGATTTTACATTTTTTACTGGAACGTAAAATGGTTCTGAAACTTCTTTCACTGACTTTCTATATAAATTTTTTTATTTTCCTATTTTTTCAGAATTTGTGGAGTACAAGAAGTATGGTGAATGTTCAGATTACTACAGACTATCCTGTTTAAGACAGATTCTGTTTTTGATGCATTGTTTTGCTTGTTTTGATGAAACTATTGATTCTATTAGTGGATTAAGCCATGAAAAATTTATATTACAGTAGCTAAAATTCAAAAACAAAATATGAATTGGTTTGAAACAGTACTTAGAGTAGTGATTTGCTTTATTATACTAACGGATCTTACCGAACTTTCTGCTGAGTTTTGTGTCGATGAAGTGATCAAAGATCAAGGAGGTTTCGATATGAGGAGAAGGAGGAGAGGCAAGATATCAAGATTTGGGATGCCCAAGGCACCCCAAGTAAATATTCAAGGATATTCAAGCGTCTAATCTTGGGGATGCCCCGGAAGGCATCCCATCTTTCTTCAACAAGTATCGATATGTTTTTGGTTTCGTTTCGTTCGTGTGACATGTGCAAATCTTGGAGCGTATTTTGCATTTAGCTTTTAAATTTTTATTTTATGCACCATGCTGGTATGAGATAGTCCATGGTTGATTTATAGAATGCTCATTGCACTTCACTTATAACTTTTGAGTGTGGCTTTATAGAATGCTTCATGTGCTTCACTTATATCATTTGATGTTTGGATTGCTTGTTTCTCTTCACATGGAAAACCGTTGTTTGAAGAATGATATTTTTCTTAACTTATATTTATTAGAGCATGTTATTTTATAGAAAGAATTAAACTCTCATGCTTCACTTATATCTATTTAGAGAGTCAACATGAATTGGTCAATTGCATGGTTAGTCATAAAATCCTACATAGAACTTGTGGATCACTGAATATGATATGTTTGATTCCTTGCAATAGTTTTGCGATATAGAGATGGAATATGTGGGAGGTACTAGTAAATGGTTATGTTTAGTAAGAATATTGGTGTTAAGGTTTGTGATTCCCGAAGCATGCACGTATAGTCTCTCATTATGCTATGAAGTTGGAGCATGATTTATTATTGATTGTCTTCCTTATGAGTGGAGGTTGGGGACGAGCGATGGTCTTTTCCTAACAATCTACCCCCTAGGGGCATGCGTAGTAGTACTTTGCTTCGAGGGTTAATAAACTTTTGCAATAAGTATATGAGTTCTTTATCACTAATATGAGTCCATGGATTATACACATTCGTACCTTTTCGCAATTTGCTAGCCTATACGGTACCGTGCATTGCCCTTTCTCATATCGAGACGTGGTGCAAACTTCGCAGGCGCATCCAAACTCCGTGATATGATACACTCTATCACACATAAGCCTCATTATATCTTCCTCAAAACAGCCACTATACCTACATATTATGGCTTTTCCATGGCCATTCCGAGATATATTGCCATGCAACTTCCACCGCTTCCATTTGATGACTTGAGCATTCATTGTCATATTGCTTTGCATGATCATATAGCTAACATAGTAGTTGTGGCTCAGCCACCGTTCATCATTTTTCATACATGTTATGCTAGATCATTGCACATCCTGGTACATTGCGAAAGGCATTCATATAGAGTCATATTTTGTCATAGGTATTGAGTTGTAATTTTTATTTTCTTTTGAGTTATAAGTAAATAGAAGTGTGATGATCATCATTATTCATTTTTAGAGCAGCCCCAGTGAGGAAAGGATGACGGAGACTAGGATTCCCCCACAAGTCGGCATGAGACTCCGGACAATGAGAGAGAAAATATATAAAAAGAAAAAAAAGAAAAAGATAGAAAAAAGAGAAAGAAAAAAAAGGAAAAGAAAAAAAGAAAAAAAAGAAAAAGAAAATAAACAAAGAAAAAATAAACAAAGAGAGAAGGGGCATTGTTAGTATCCTTTACCACACTTGTGCTTCAAAGTAGCACCATGTTTTTCATATGGAGAGTCTCCTATGTTGTCACTTTCATATACTAGTGGGAATTTACCATTATAGGATTAGATGCACGCCCACTTAGTTTTCATATTGAGCTTTCATACACTTATAGCTCTTAGTGCATTCGTTGCATGGCAATCCCTACTCCTCACGTTGATATCAATTGATGTGCATCTCCATAGTCCGTTGGTTAGCCACATCGATGTGAGACTTTCTACTTTCTTGTCTTCTCTATATTTACCCCTACCATTATACTCTATTCCACCCATAGTGCTATATCCATGGCTTGCGCTCATGTATTGCGTGAGAGTTGAAAAAGCTGAAGCGCGTTAAAAAGTATGAACCAATTGCTCGGCTTGTCATCGGGGTTGTGCATGATAAATACTTTGTGTTAAGAAGACAGAGCATGACAAGACTATATGATTTTGTAGGGATAACTTTCTTTAGCTTTGATATTTCGAAAGACATGATTGTTTGTTGGGATGCCTGAGTATTGATGTCTTTATGTCAAATTATAGACTATTGCTTTGAATCACTTATGTCTTAATATTCATGCCATTTCTAGACATATGATCAAGTTTATGTTAGGTAACATTCCACATGAAAATTATCCTTTTTATCATTTACCTGCTCGAGGACGAGCAGGAATCAAGCTTGGGGATGCCGATATGTCTCCATCATATCTATAATTTTTGATTGTTTCATGCCAATATTATACAACTTTTATACACTTTTGGCAACTTTTTATATGATTTATTGGACTAACCTATTGATACAGTGCCCAGTGCCAGTTCCTGTTTTCTGCATGTTTTTTGTATCATAGAGTATCCATATCAAACGAAGTCCAAATGCAATAAAATTTCACGGAGAATTATTTTGGAATATATGTGATTTTTGGGAGTTGGAATCACCGCAAACGGAGGCCCACACAGACCACAAGACACCAGGGCGCGTCAGAGGCCCCTGACGCGCGGTGGTGGGTTGTGCCCACCTCGTACGTTGGTTGGATCTCTACTTCGGGCGCAAGGAAGCTTATATCCGGAAAAAATTCTGTTAAAATCTCAGTGCAATCGAAGTTACGGATCTTCGGGAATATAAGAAACGGTTTTCGGCCAGATCTGGGGAACGCGAAACAGAAGAGAACAGAGAGGGAGATCCAATCTCGAAGGGGCTCCCGCCCCTCCACCGCCATAGGAGACCATGGACCAGAGGGGGAGTTCTCCTCCCCATCTATGTGGGAGGCCAAGGATGAAGAAGAAGTAGGGGGGCTCTCTCCCCCTCGCTTCGGGAGGCGCCGAAGTGCCACCGGGGCAATAATCGGGACGGCGATCTACATTAACAATCTTGCTACCGTCAACACCAACTCCCCCCCTCTATGCAGCGGTGTAACACCTCTTCTCCCTGCTGTAATCTCTACTTAAACATGGTGCTCAACTCCATATATTATTTCCCAATGATCTATGGTTATCCTATGATGTTTGAGTAGATCCGTTTTGTCCTGTGGGTTAATCATGATCTTGGTTGGTATGATTGTATATTTTATTTATGGTGCTATCCTACGGTGCCCTCCGTCTCGCACAAATGTGAGGGGCCCTCGCTGTAGGGTGTTGCAATATGTTCATGGTTCGCTTACGCTGGGTTGCGAGAGTGACAGAAACTTAAACCCGAGTAGGTGGGGTATGACGTATGGGAATAAAGAGGACTTGATACTTAATGCTATGGTTGGGTTTCACGACCTTAATGATCTTTAGTAGTTGCGGATGCTTGCTAGAGTTCCAATCATAAGTGCATATGACGCGAGTAGAGAAAGTATGTTAGCTCATGCCTCTCCCTCACGTAAAATTACAAGAATGATTACCGGTACTTGTTATCGATTGCATAGGGAAAAATAACTTTCTTATTGACAAAAGATCTCTACTAAAACTAACTTAGTTGTGTGTTTATCTAAACAGCCCCTAGTTTTTATTTACGTGCTCTTTATTATCTTGCAAACCTATCCTATCACACCTACAAAGTACTTCTAGTTTCATACTTGTTCTAGGTAAAGCGAACGTCAAGCCTGCTATGATTTGTATCGATGGTCGATAGAATTTGAGGGAATATTTGTTCTACCTTTAGCTCCTTGTTGGGTTCGACACTCTTATTTGTCGAAAAAGGCTACAAACAATTCCCTATACTTCTGGGTTATCAATTATCATCGGTGTTCCCTCCCTACCTCAGACTGCCACACGTGCCTTAGTCCGGCCTTAACACAGGGGGCTGTATTAGGCCCTGCACACTTCAAGTCCGAACACCTATAGGGAACTCTTTGGCATCCCGGATATTGCATTATATGCATCGGCTCCGAATCATGCCTTTGGTCTGTAGTTGGGTTGCCCGGCTCCTATGCTTACCACCTTAAGTTCTGCTTGTTTGGCTAAGGTAGTAAAGGGAGAACTACTGCGATTGTATTTCTGGTTCGCCCGATCAAGTACCTCAGTAGAGAAAGCTGAAAAGTGACTATCATGATAGGCGAGAGCTGGTCGGCGATTCGGCGACTTAGTATTATACTACAAATCGTTAGCAATTCACCCCGTGTTATACAAGGGGCTGGTCTTCGTCTAGCCGCGTGGAAAAGGCACCGTAGTCCGGATAGCCACACATGCACAAGGGGCTAGTACTTAGCTCCACAGCCAAACTCCTATGGCTAAGTGAAAGTAATAAAGCCGCATAGTACGATTGCCTGGTTCACCTCGCGGACACCTCCTCTATGGACCAAGACGTTGGATAAAGGGTGGTCACGCGTTATGTCGAACACCCTTGTAGTATCTACCTGGGGCTGAAGCCGACGACTGTCAACTTTCAGAAATATAAAAGTAAACGGCCGCACAGGAGGAAAAATCGCTTGCAATAAAAGGCGCAAACATATATATATATATAGTGGCACTATTTTTTAATCCCGGAATTAGAATAACTATTTGGATCACAGTCGGCTCACTATAGAGCCCGATGGGATGTTCCGGAACTCACGAACCGGGCAGCGACAAACAAAAGAAAAAAACCACCCCACCTCCCCCAATCCCGATCCACCACCTCCCCTGATCCAGATCCCCCACCTCCCTCCCGCACATCCTGTCCCAAACCGGCCGATGCCCACCACCCGCCCCAGATTGATGCCACCACCCACTCCTGATCGATTCACCACCCGCCCCCGCCCCAACTGGCGCCGCCGGCCCCGCGCCGTCCGCACCCCGTCCCAACTGACGCCGCCGCCACCACGCCGCCCGCATCCCACCCCAACCTGCCCCACCGCACCCGCGCTGCCCCAACCGGGGCCGCCACGACCTAGCAACCCTGCGCGCCGCCGGTCACCTCCCTCGCGGCCACCTCCCTCCTTCCCAACGGCCGGCGCGTGACCCTCCTCCACCACGGCCGACGAGCCTCCTCCAGGCACCACCCTCTGATCCAGCTGCCGCAGGGCCCCGGGATCCCCGTGTGCTGTCGCCGGGCCATGGATCCCTGGCGCCGCCGCAGGGTCCTGGATCCCGAGCGTCGTCGCCGGTCCCTGGATCTCATCCGCCGTCGCTCATCCAGTGCCATGCGGAGGCTCCCCGTCCCGAGCTCTACACGGTCCCGGGCTCCGACTACCATCCACCGCCATCGTTGGATCTCGGAGGTGCCTCCTCCTCCTCCCCCTTCTGCTTCACAGCAGCCGACGACCTACCTCTCACGTTGTGTCGTGACTCCTCCTCCCGCGCAGTGCCGAGCACAATCGTGAATAAAAATTCTCCTCTTCCTTTCTTCATTGTGTGTACAGTGCTGGGACTATTCTATTTTTTGATGAAAATCACTGTATTTTGATTGATTTCTGTTATAGCGTGCGTTCTGAAGTTCATGTTCTCAAGATTGTGAAATTCAAAATATTGTAACTTAGAAAAGTTTAGAAAAGTCTTTCTTGTTCCTGGAAGTTCATACATTATGTTCGTGGAAAAAATCGTGTAGTGCTTCCAAATGAGGTTCCTGGAAGTTCATACATACTGATCAAGAATAATCGTGTGGTGTTTGAAAAAGAAATTACTCAACATGTTCATAGGGTGTGGTCCCTGGAAGTTCATACATTCTGTTCGTGCCACTGCATCCTCTCTAAGGGGATTCTGAGGGGAAGAAGAAAAAAGGGTGATGAGACGGATGCGTGCTTGGAGACCTACGACGAGAACTCCGGTAATCCATGTTCTGCTGCATCTCACGCTCAAGCCGGCGGCCCTCCTCTCAGTGCGCATGCGATGTTGTTATGCGCTGGCCGCAATGCTCAGTTGTGCTCTCCGTGAGACACATTCATCTTTTTTGTTTTGTTTTGACAGTACGTGAGATACAGTCATCTATGTTTTCATTTTTCGAAGTTCAGATATGATGAAAATAACTCGTGGTCGTAGACAACCAATGTCAGGCCGAGCAAGTTACTCCTGGCAGGGCGAACAAAATGCTTGAGGCTAGTCAAAGAAAAAAAAATACTTGTGTCTAGAGAATAAAATTAATTGGCCACGTGCATGGAGGTGAGCGTGTGCTTAGTTTTCATTCTTTTTAGAAAATAGAAAAATCCTTTCTTTTATAAACGTATAAGCACTCTGTTGTTGTTAAAACACAGAACTTCAAACTAAAATAACAAAGCAACGCAAAATTTAAGTAAAAATTGAGCCTGGTGTCGCCAAAATCGGTAGAAGTACAACTATCATACTGCCTGAGAGATTTTTCAGATATCAACTTGAAACATAAATCATGCAGGGACAGAAATGAACTTTTTCTCCACATGTTCATGTTTCAGAAGTTTCGAAGTTCACATGTGCCAAATACAGAAGAAATTCATCAAAATAAAACGGGACAACACATATAAAGAAATAGATTTTCCCTAATTCAAAAAAATAAAACCAAGAAGGTCAAAATAAAATAACACAAGATGCACATTAAAATTTTGAATTTTTCTTGTTTCTAGATAATAACCAAAGTTTTTAGAAGTTAGTTTTTCCATGTTTCTAAAAAAATAAGAGAGAAGGCCAACTCAAAATTACAGACCAACTCAAAAAAAGTTTATAAAAATGGATTTAAAGAAAACTAGAACAAATGAAAGAACCGAGAAGGTCAAAAAACGTAGAAGTTCAAATTTGAAAATCCTAGAAGTTCAATTTTAAATAACCAAGAAGGTCAAAAAACCTAGAAGTTCAAAGGTAAAAACCTAGAAAATTATTTGCCTTTTTAAAGCCATATTTTTCTCTAAGAAGTTCAAAGTAAAATAAGAGAGAAGTTCAAAGGTTAAAAATACTTAGATGTTTTCTCGTTACTAAATAATAAAATGAAGAGGTTGAAATTAAAAAATGAATTAAAGAATCGACCATGATGATCAAAACTAAAAAAAGTCAAAATCATGTTTATTTAAAAATGAAAAACAAACACTTTATTAAAAAAATAAAAAAAATGTGAAGTTCAAATTGAAAAAACACAAAAGTTCAACGTATATTAAAACCTAGGATTTAGAAGTTCAAAAAACAAAAACAAAAAACAATGTCATTTTGGGCATTTTCCCCACAACTAAAGATAAAAACCAAGAAGTTCAATTTTAAAAAATGAAGTAGTTCAATGCATATTAAAAACTCAGTTTTTTCTTGTTACTAAATAATAAAACCAAGAAGTTCAATTTTTAAAAGCAGAGGAGTTTGATATTTATTTGAAATCTCAATTTTTTCCGGTTACTAAAGAATAAGACCAATAAGTTCTATTCGAAATAATGAAGAAGTTCTATTAAAATAATCCTAGAAGTTCAAATTTAATGAAGGGGCTCGATGTCTATCAAAAAGTAGGATTTTTTTCCGTTACTAAAAGAAATAAAACCAGGAAGTCCAAATTAGAAATATGGAGAAGTTCGGTGATTATAGAAAACTCGGATTTACCTCGTTATTAAAGAATGGAAAACAAGAAGTTCAAAAATTAAATAACAAGAAGTTCAACTTCAAATAAATAGAGCACTTCAAAACTTCATAAAAAAGATTAGGAAAAAAATCAGGAAGTCCATATTAAAAAGATGGAAAAGATCGATAATTATATAAAACTCAGGTTTTCCTCATTATTAAAGAATGGAAACAAGAAGTTCAAAAATAAAATAGCAAGAAGTTCAACTTCTGAAAATAGAGCACTTCAAAATTCATAAAAAAGGATTAATAAAATCAGATTAAAATTCATAAAAAAACTCATATATTTTCACGTAACCGAGAGAAGTTCAGATTGATAACTGCCAGAAGTTCACGTACTACACGGTGTGCATTTTGTATTAAAAAGAATAAAAAAAGTAAAGACTAAAAGTTTGTTGATATAAGTTCAAGTCCTCCGTAGGAGAAATTTTAAAAAATATTATGAGAGAGGTTTATACAAAAGAAATACCATTTGTGTAACACTTGACGAATGGATGAGAAAATTACAAATGAAAAGTACGTCACAAAAGTTCAACGTAAAAACAGCAGGAAGTTCACCTCCTACACTGAATGAATATTAGATGAAAAACTTTTAAAATTGTCGCGAGTATGAAAAAATGATCAGCACGGGAAAGTTACGTGTTTGACTCGAGTCAGAGTCAGGAGCGTTGCCAGGTGCGGAAGGCTACCCCGGCACTCTCGACGCGACAACTTTGAGCTATTGAGAGGACTCGAAACAGAACAAAGGTGTTGCCAATCGCGGGGGCCCCCTTGCGTGTAGGTTTCCCATACATAGGCCAGATCTCCGAGGATGATAACCTTAAGTGTAAGAGGAAATAATCCAAGGCTTTGAATGACTTAGCTTTTCTGTCGCCGAGACGGCGTCGTTCCTCTAGCCTTCTTCTTCTCAGAAACTGAAAGCGATGAAGAACCGCTAGGCTAACTACCAGACCAGACTCTCACAATTGCGCCCCCTACCTGGCGCACCATGGATGTCAGTGTGGAACGACACCTATGGGATCACAAGAATCCCTACTATGGTTGTCAGCGCGCAGGGTTGTGAGGAGAGCAGGGCTAGTAGATAGCACAAGGACCGTTTACCCAGGTTCGGGCTGCGAGGATGCGTAAAACCCTAGTCCTGCTTTGGTGGGTGTATTTCTGAGAGTTCTTGAGCTCTCGAACTAGCTGTGGTCAGCGTGTGGTTCGAAAGAGCCGAATCCCTCTCCTCGTCGCCTCGGGCCTCCTTTTATAGGAAAAAGGGGTTGCCACAGTGGCACACAAGAGGTGGAAAGGTCAACAGTGGCACGAGGTTATCCCTCGTATTACAGAACAAGGTGCATTTAATGCATCGCTTAGGTGTCCTCTTGCTTTATCGGGGATGGGGGCAAGGCCCGTCCCATCCGTCGCCGCTCCTCCTCTTCGACACGCTCCTCAGCCAGGGATGCGTGCGGTGCCATGTAGGCAGGCAGGCAGCTAAGTTGGCGCGATGGTGGAGCCTTCACGAAGATCTGCATGCCGCCACGTAGGCGCTTGATGGGTTGGCCTGGGAGCTGCATGTTACCACGCAGGTGCCCGCCCAGCTGGTTGGGCTGGCAGCTACATGTGAACAGCGGTGGAAGCTTGGTTGACGTGGGCTTGGCGGTGGCCGTGCCGGCATCTTTGGCAAGGGCCTTACCAGGTGGCTCGGCAAGGGTCTCGCCGTGGCGTGTTGTCGTCCCCGGCAAGGATCTTGCCGGGGGTCTGGTGGCCTTCCTTGGCAAGGATCTTGTCGAGAATCGTCGTCTTCTAATCTGATCTTGAATATGTCTTCACAAAAATCTACATGCCACCACAGGGGTGCCTTCCCGAGCCCTGGCCCCATGCTGATGATGGCACTGTGGGCCGTGGGCTCAAGGGTGGCTCGCTCTGTTGGTGCGGGGCGAGCTGTCCCGGCAAGAGTCTTGCCGGGGCCGCTGAGGCCACCCGACAAGGGTCTTGCCGGGGGAACTTGCTTCGTCCCTCTGCTCTTTGTGGTCTTGGCCTTGGCGTTGCTTTGATTGTCTTGGGCTTCGATCTTACCTTGGCTCACCTCCCTTGTTCTGCTTGGTGTGGCCGTGGGCGCGGCTCTGACTGCCCCTGCACAGGAAAAGGGGTACAAAGATGTGCCCCTATTTTTGTACACCGACAGCTACGCCAACTATGCTCATAATCAAAGCATTCTATGAGTTAACCTCTCAATATTGATATCACTTTTGGCATAAAAATAAAATTTTACATCATACACATAACTTGCGTTTCATCGAAGCGCTTGTTGATGCGGTCGATTTCCTCATCGGACACCTGAAGCTTCCGATTGAGTTCGGAAACTTCTGCGGCCTGGGCGGTTGCCGCCAACATAGAAGCTTGTTGCAAAAACAGCACATTATATTACTCTCCCGAATACTATGTGGATTCTCTAACTGATTTCTTTTAAACCAGACAGAGTCTCACGGGTTGTTGTCTGTACACAAGTCTATTCTTCTATGAGAAAAAGTTTTTTAGAACATTACGTCGCATACCTCAAAGCCTGTCAGTAGGCTGCAAAAGGCTTCGTTCAGTTTGCTTTTAGCAGACTAAACCTTCTCCATGACCACGTCCATCAGGGTGTGGTGCTCCTCCATGATGGAAGCACTTTGCAGTGCTTCCTCCAGAGCATGGGGCGCCACCGGATTAGTGGAGGCTGCCGATGGAACCGATGCTCCTCCCCCTCTTTCGAGGGGGGTTGCTTATCCGATCCCGGAGCCATGCGGGTCTTCGGAATGGTGTTCAGCGGGGGCTCGGATTGTTGGGGCTCCCCACTGTCAGTTGTCATAGGGGCCGCCCCTAGGTCTTTGGTGACCGAGGTATTAACCTCGGGTGCCGTCTCGACGGTTTCATCTGCCCCCTCAGCCAGGAGAGGTCCTTCGGGACAACACTTCGGTGTCCTCCATGGTGATAGGCGAGGGGGCTCACGGCGGCATGTCACTCTATGCCATCTCATGCCGCAGATAATTCCCCTCCGATAATGGAGTATGTGGGAGCTCGTGGGGAGGGCTGAAAGGCAAATAACAAAATACCTTAGATAATGGAAGAAAGTGGACCGAAGATAAACAATAAGTTCCTTAATACTTACGATTCGGCCAGGGGCTTCACCCTAGGAGGTTTCTTGGGGACTAGTTCGGACTCTGAGTCCAAACTGTCCGAGAGGATCAGCTTCCCTCTCTTGGGCACCTCACCCTCCGGGTCTTCGGAGGCCGCCCTCTTCTTTGTCCTCCCCTTATGGGGGGAGTCGCTTTCCGCCTCCTCCTCCTCCTCTTTTTCCTCATCTCCCTCGTGGGAAGAGAGGGCTTCGATCTCTCCGCACACTGTTTCCGAAGGACCCTTGTGGCGGGGACAACCCTTGGCCTCCTTGCTTTTCTTCTTCCTGGTTTTCTTCTCCGGCGCCTGATAGGGCACCGGGACCAGCATCTCCGTCAGCTAGGGTGTGATTGGGTTCTCAGGCAGCGGTGCCGGACAGTTGATCCGCTTCGCCTTTCCCATCCAGCCCTGTACGGAAAGCATGCAATATAACCTTTATTATATGTGAAATATTGACTGGATAGGTCTTCGGAAAGATTATGCTTACGGCCGTGGATGGGTTCTCGATGTCGAGCCGATGTCTTCAGTCTATTTCCGCCACTTTTTCTGGGCCTTGAAGAGCTGCTTCCATAAATCTTCGTGCGTGGTGCCGAAGAAGCACTTCAGGGTCCGTGGCTCCTCCCGATTGAACTCCCACATGGGGGAGGCCCGGAGTTGGCAGGGAAGGGTGCGACGGAAGAGCATCACTTGAATCACGTTGGTGAGACCGGTGTTTTCACCCAACATATTGGAGATGCATTTTTGTAGCATATGCACCTCCGGTTTGGACCCCCAATCAAGGCCCTTGGCAGTCCATGAGGTGAGTCTCATGGGGGGTCCGGATCTGAAGTTAGGCGTGGCCGCCCAGTTGGCGTCACGGGGTTCGGTGATGTAGAACCACTCCTGCTGCCACACCTTGACTGTCTCTACGAATGCCCCTTTGGGCCAGACAACATTGGGGAGCTTGCTTACCATGGCCCCACCACAGTCCGCATGCTATCCGTCGACCACCTTTGGCTTCAGATTGAAGACCTTGAGCCACAGGCCGAAGTGTGTGTGTGTGTGGGGGGGGATACAGAGGAGAGCCTCACACACGACTATGAAAGTCGATATGTGAAGGAAGGAATTTGAGGCTAGATCATGGAAATCTAGACCGTAGTAAAACATAAGACCTCGACAAAGGGGTGGAGGGGAAATCTAGGCCCCAGAGGAAATGGGGGACGAACACGACCCTCTCACCAGGCTCCGGAGTGGGGATAACCTGATCCTTGTCAGGGATCCTATGCACGATATCCGCGGACAGATAGCCCACGCTCCGAAGGTCCTTGACGTCCTTTTTGGTGACGGAGGAGGCCTCCCACTTGCCCTTGGAACCGAACCCAGCCATTGCTAGGGAGGGTTGCAGCGGTGGAGAAGATTGGAGCTGTGAGCGTTGGATCTTGGAGGTTGGAAGACAGGGGCTAGAGGAAGGCGTGAAGAAAAATGAGGGATCCTTATCCTTTAATAGATGGTGAAAATACCAAGCGCCCCCCTCTTGAGCCATAAAACTCGCCTGTTTCCAACGAGATTGTGTGTAAGGTGTAGTTGGATTACCCAAACTATATTGATGAGAATCCTGTAATGGGAGGGCATGATCTCTATTTTGACGAGACGTGCCAATGGAGGCTAGACCTCGAAATGCAAAAAGGGAGCCGTGAGAATGGTTCGAAATGTTAAAGAGTCAAGTGTGACGCTTCGTCGAAAAAGTTATCAGTAAAAGACAGTGTTCCAATTTTGACGTCTTGCCTTCGTGGCTAAGAGTTGTATTGATTGAGTAGAGACGAACACAGTTCCTTTATGCAGGAGGCTAACTTAATGTATTCAGGAGAAGGAACCCACCTTGCAATGCCGAAGATAATCCAAGTGCCGAACACATCGTCATCGAAGACTGGTTCAGGGGCTACTGAGGGCGTCCTGGATTAGGGGGTCCTCGGGTGTCCGATCTATTCGATATGGGCCAGACTCATGGGCCGTGAAGATAAAGCGAAAGGCTATCCCCCGTGTCTTAGTAGGACTCCTATGTCCATAGAATGGCAAGTTTGGTGTCCGGGTGTAATGTTTCCTTCCTCTACAAGCCAACTCTGTACAACCCTAGGCCCCTCCGGTGTGTATATAAACCGGAGGGTTTAGTCCGTAGAGGCTACGAGAATAATCATAAGCTGGACAACTAGGGTTTAGCCATTACGATCTCAAGGTAGATCAACTCTTGTAACCCCTATACTCATTGAATACAATCAAGCAGGACGTAGGATTTTACCTCCTTTAAGAGGGCCTGAACCTGGGTAAGCATCGTGTCCCCATTGTCCCTTGTTACCATCGATCCTCAGACACACATCTTGGGACCCCCTACCCGAGATCTTCTAGTTTTGACACCGACAGTCTCATCGTAGTCAACCCCTTGAACTTGTCGAAAACCTTTGGTGACAAGTCGATCTTTGTAGATGGTGACATTACCATCAACGTTTGTCTTCTTCTTGAAGATCCATTTATTCTCAATGGATTGCCGATCATCGGGCAAGTCCATCGATGTCCACACTTTGTTCTCATACATGGATCCTATCTCAGATTTCATGGCCTCAAGCCATCTATCGAAATCTAGGCTCATCATAGCTTCTTCATAGTTCGTAGGTTTGTCATGGTCTAGTAACATGACTTCTAGGACATGATTGCCGTACGACTCTGGTGCGGAACGTGTTCTGTTCAACCTACGAGGTCTAGTAGTAACTTGATCCGAAGTTTCATGATCATAATCATTAACTTCCTCTCTAGTTGGTGTAGGCATCACGGGAACGGATTTCTCTGATATGCTACTTTCCAAATTGAGAGAAGGTAAAATTACCTCATCAAGTTCTACTTTCCTCCCAGTCACTTCTTCCGAGAGAAACTCCTTCTCTAGAAATGTTCCATTCTTGGCAACAAAGATCTTGCCTTAGGATATGTGGTAGAAGGTGTACCCATTTGTTTCCTTTAGGGTATCCTATGAATACGCACTTCATTGATTTGGGTTCGAGACTATTAGGCTGAAGCCTTTTGACATAAGTGTTGCAACCCCAAACTTTAAGAAACGACAGATTAGGTTTCTTGCCAAACCATAGTTCATACGGTGTCGTCTCAACAGATTTAGACGGTGCCCTATTTAATGTGGATGCAACTCTCTAATGCATAACCCCAAAATGATAGTGGTAAATCGGTAAGAGACATCATAGAACGCACCATATCTAATAAAGTACAGTTACGACGTTCACACACACCATTACGCTATGGTGTTCCAGGTGGCGTGAGTTGTGAAACTATTCCACATTGTTTTAAATGAAGGCCAAACACGTAACTCAAATATTCGCCTCCGCGATCAAATCGTAGAAACTTTATTTTCTTGTTACGATTATTCTCCACTTCACTCTGAAATTATTTGAACTTTTCAAATGTTTCAGACTTGTGTTTCATCAAGTAGATATACCCATATCTGCTCAAATCATATGTGAAGGTCAGAAAATAACGATACCCGCCGCGTGCCGCAACACTCATCGGACCGCATACATTGGTATGTATTATTTCCAATAAGTCATTAGCTTGCTCCGTTGTTTCGGAGAACGGAGTTTTAGTCATCTTGCCCATGAGGCATGGTTCACAAGTATCAAATGATTCATAATCAAGTGATTCCAAAAGTCCATCTGCATGGAGTTTCTTCATGCGCTTTACACCAATATGACCTAAACGGCAGTGCCACAAGTATGTTGCACTATGAGTATCAACTTTGCATCTTTTGGCATCAATATTATAAATATGTGCATCACTACGATCGAGATTCAATAAACCATTCACATTGGGTGTGTGACCATAGAAGGTTTTATTCATGTAAACAAAATAACAATTATTCCCTAACTTAAATGAATAACCGTATTGCAATAAACATGATCTAATCATATTCATGCTCAACGCAAACACCAAATAACATTTATTTAGGTTCAACACTAACGCCGAAGGTAGATGGAGTGTGCGATGGTGATCATATCAACCTTGGAATCATTTCCAGCACACATCGTCACCTCACTTTTAACTAGTCTCTGCAACTCCTGTTTCGTGTTACTAATCTTAGCAACTGAACTAGTATCAAATACCTAGGGGTTACTACGAACACTAGTAAAATACACATCAATAACATGTATATAAAATATACCTTTGTTCACTTTGCCATCCTTCTTATCTGCCAAGTATTTGGGGCAGTTCCGCTTCCAGTGACAAGTCCCTTTGTAGTAGAAGCACTTAGTTTCAGGCTTGGGTCCAGCTTTGAGCTTCTTCCTGGGAGTGGCAACTTGCTTGCCATTCTTCTTGAAGTTCCCTTTCTTTCCCTTGCCCTTTTTCTTGAAACTAGTGCTCTTGTTAACCATCAACACTTGATGCTCCTTCTTGATTTCTACCATCGCCGATTTCAGCATTGCGAAGAGTTCAAGAATCATTTTCATCATCCCTTGCATATTATAGTTCATCACGAAGTTATAGTAGCTTGGTGATAGTGACTAGAGAACTTTGTCAATCACTATCTTATCTAGAAGATTAACTCCCACTTGATTCAAGCGATTGTAGTACCCAGACATTCTGAGGACGTGCTCACTGGTTGAGCTATTCTCCTTCATCTTGTAGGCAAAGTACTTGTCAGAGGTCTCATACCTCTCGACACGGGCATGAGTCTGAAAAACCAATTTTCAGCTCTTGGAACATCTCATATGCTCCGTGGCATTCAAAACATTTTTGAAGTCCCGGTTCTAAGCTGTAAAGCATGGTGCACTAAACTATCAAGTAGTCATCATATCGAGCTTGCAAAACATTCATAACGTCTGCATCTACTCCTGCAACAGGTTTGTCACCTAGCGGTGCATCAAGGACATAATTCTTCTACGCAGCAATGAGGATAATCCTCAGATCACGGACCCAGTCCGCATCATTTCTACTATCATCTTTCAACTTAGTTTTCTGTAGGAACATATAAAAAATAGGGACAATTGCATTTTTACCCTTAGTTGGTTCCTACCCACGGGTTTTGCCCTTACTTTTCGAGCTTGCTCAGTTTTGCCCTTACTTTTTCCATCGAGGTCCCTCGAATGCCCTTTGACCGTTTGACCAAAACTTTGAAAAATCATAACTAATTCAGACAAACTTAGAAAAATGCAAATAAGATATCAAAATGTTCAGATAAACATTACCTTTATGGGCATATCATTTGCATTCAGGACAAAAGCATCGTTTAAACTACCCGAGGTAATTAATGTTATTAACATTATTAAAAATAAATAGGTATAAACAATATTTTTTCCATGAATAAAAATTACATGCAAATGTAGGTGATGTTTTCTGAACATCATGATAACTTATTTGCAATTTTTGAGTTTGTATCAACTTGTTATGAATGTTCTAACGACTTTGACCATTATTTGGAAACTTCATAACAAGTTGATACGAACTCAGGAAAATGCAAATAAGGTATCAGAATGTTCAGAAAACATCACCTACATTTGCATATAATTTTTATTCATGAAAAAAATATTGTTTATACTATTTATTTTTAATAATGTTAATAACATTAATTACCTCGGGTAGTTTAAACGATGCTTTTGTCCTGAATGAAAATGATATGCCCATAAAGGTAATGTTTATATGAACATTTCGATGTCTTATTTGCATTTTTCTGAGTTCATATGAATTAGTTATGAATTTTCAAAGTTTTGGTCAAACGGTCAAAGGGCATTCGAGGGACCTCGATGGAAAAAGTAAGGGCAAAACTGAGCAAGCTCGAAAAGTAAGGGCAAAACCCGTGGGTAGGAACCAACTAGGGGTAAAAATGCAATTGTCCCAAAAATATAAATATATAGGAGCTATATCGTGAGCTATTGATCTACAACATAGATATGCAAAAAATATCAAGACTAAGTTCATAATACATTAAGTTCAATTAATCAAAATACTAATGAACTCCCACTTAAATAAACATCCCTCAAGTTTATCTAAGTGATACATGATCCAAATCAACTAACCCATGTCCGATCATCACGTGAGATGGGGTAGTCATCAATGGTGAACATCTCTATGTTGATCATATCTACTATATGATTCACGTCCGGCCTTTCGATCTCGAGTGTTCCGAGGCCATGTTTGTACATGCTAGGCTCGTCAAGTTTAACCCAAGTATTCTGCATGTGCAAAACTGTCTTGCACCCGTTATATGTGAACGTAGAGTCTATCACACCCGATCATCACGTGGTGTCTCAACACGACGAACTGTAGCAACGGCGCATACTCAGGGAGAACATTTTGCCTTTAAATTTAGTGAAGGGGTCATCTTATAATGCTACCGCTGTACTAAGCAAAATAAGATGCATAAAAGATAAACATCACATGCAATCAGAATATGTGACATGATATGGCCATCATCATCTTGTGCTTTTGATCTCCATCTCCAAAGCATCGTCATGATCTCCATCGCCACTGGCTTTGACACCTTGATCTCCATCGTAGCATCGTGGTTGTCTCGCCAACTATTGCTTCTACAACTATCGCTAACACATAGTGATAAAGTAAAGCAATGACATGGCGCATGCATTTCATACAATAAAGAGACAACCATAAGGCTCCTGCCGGTTGTCAGATATCTTACAAAACATGATCATCTCATACAATAACGTTTATCACATCATGTCTTGACCATATCACATCACAAAATGCCCTGCAAAAACAAGTTAGACGTCCTCTACTTTGTTGTTCCAAGTTTTACGTGGCTGCTATGGGCTTCTAGCAAGAACCGTTCTTACCTACGCATATAACCACAATAGTGTTTCATCAAGTTTGCTGTTTTAACCTTCTTCAAGGACCGACCGCAGTCAAATTTGATTCAACTAAAGTAGGAGAAACAGACACCCGCCAGCCACCTTTATGCAAAACTAGTTGCATGTCACTCGGTGGAACCGGTCTCATGTGCGTGGACATGTAAGGTTGGTTTGGGCCGCTTCATCCCACAATACTACCGAATCAAAATAAGACATTGGTGGTAAGCAGTATGAATATCACTGCCCACAACTCTTTGTGTTCGACTCATGCATATCATCTATGCATAGACCTTGCTCTGATACCACTATTGGAAATCATTGCATGGAAAAGAAATTCTACACACACGCAATGATCTATCCATGGAGATGCATAGCTCTGAGAGGGGGAGAGCATATTCGTACCCTTGAAGATCACTAAGCGGAAGAATTTATCAATGCGGTTGATGTAGTCGTACACCTTCACTATCCGTCTCGATCAAGTACTGAACGTATGGCAACTCCGTGTTCAGCACATGTTCAGCTCGATGATGTCCTTGCCTTCTCAATCCAGCAAGAGAGGCGAAGTAGTAGATGAGTTCCGGCAACACGACGACATGGTGACGGTGGTGGTGAAGAACAATCTCCGCAGGGCTTCGCCAAGCACCATGGAAACTATGACGGAGGATAAACTAGAGGGTCGGGGTTTCTGGCACACGGCTTGGTGTATCTTAATGTGTTCCAGGTGCTATCCCTGCCCCTCTATTTATATGTTGAGCCCTGGGTCGTAACTTGGAGAAAGAGCCTCCTCATAGTCAGTTTTGCTAGCAAGGAAGATTCCTTCTCAAACTTCCAGGACCAGATGCCACAATCCTTGGCGTCTGGCCCAGACGCCATGGGCCTCGGTGTCTGGCCCAGGGCCAGACGCCAGGGTCTCCGGCGTTTGGCCCCTTGGCCTATGCAAAACTCCTTTTGCACCGAGCTAAAGCCCCATGAGCTTTACCCCTTGGCCTAACCATATCATCCTACATATCAATCTTTACCTCCAGACCATTCCAGAGCTCCTCGTCATGTCCGTGATCTCATCCGAGACTCTAAACAACATTCAGTCACCAACATACATAACTCATATAATACTGTATCATCAACGAACATTAAGCGTGCGGACCCTACGGGTTCGAGAACAATGTAGACATGACCGAGACACCTCTCCGGTCAATAACCAATAGCGGAACCTGGATGCCCATATTGGCTCCTACATATTCTACGAAGATCTTTATTAGTCGAACCTTATGACAACATACATAATTCCCTTTGTCCATCGGTATGTTACTTGCCCGAGATTCGATCGTCGATATCTTCATAGCTAGTTCAATCTCGTTACCGGCAAGTCTGATGAGGACATCTCTTCTACTGTTACACCCGCCGTGACTCCTACATCAGTTATTCCACTTGGTCCTATTACTAGAGCGCGAGCGAGACAAATTAATGTCTAGGTACTATCGCTCCTTTGTACATATGATTTAACTAAAGAGAATATGATGTTACACTCATGTTCATGTTTACTTGTAGTTAGGAATAAGGGAGTTGAAGAAATGACCAGAGAAAGCCACATGAAGTTAAAGGATGGAAATATTGCATGTTGATTCCAACAGGCAACAACACTATGTGCATGTATGCTATGTGCTTAGGAGAAGGAGGATTGGGCTGCCTGGACTAGAGGGAGACACGTGCACAACAATCCATCTAACAATCAATTAAAGAAGGAGATAAACCAATCATGTGGGCCGACTCCTAGTGGTCAATGCGTAGCCGATCTGGACACGTTGTCGTGCAGCGTCCGCGGCCGCCGAGCGTAATAAATAGTTAGCTATTTTTAGGTTTAGACTCGGGTTTTATTGTATTGTCTAGCTTCCACTACAATTCGCATCTACGAGACGTGTAGGACTACCGCCTTGTCAGATCCATAGTGGAACCCCAACTTTTCATCTAGTTCGTGTACTCAATTTATCATCCACAATTTCAGTTGCAATTCACCTTTGTTCTTGTTGGTTCTTCGGTTGCTTGCAGGAACTCGAACCTCGTTGTTCAGGTTTATCATGCCTACGACAAGGTCAATAACCATTGGTGATTGGTTTAGCGATTGTCGAGCCGTATCGTCAGGTACGGTATAGCCGGATCGTCAAGGTCAAAATCCACCCAATCGATAGTTATCCCCACTCTCATCGAAAGATCAGGCCGCCGTCACATCAAGTGGTATCAGAGCCTTGATGTCTAAAAACCCGAGTCTAAACCTAAAAATAGCTAACTATTTATTACGTTCGGCGGCCGCGGACGCTGCGCGACAACGTGTCCAGATCGGCTACGCATTGACCACCAGGAGCCGGCCCACATGATTGGTTTATCTCCTTCTTTAATTGATTGTTAGATGGACTGCTGTGCACATGTCTCCCTCTAGTCCAGGCAGCCTAATCCTCCTTCTCCTAAGCACGTAGCATGCATGCACATAGTGTTGCTGCCTGTTGGAATCAACATGCAATATTTCCATCCTTTAACTTCATGTGGCTTTGTCTGGTCATTTCTTCAACTCCCTCGTTCCTAAGTACAAGTAAATATGAACATGAGTGTAACATCTCTTTAGTTAAATCATATGTACAAACGCGATAGTACCTGGCCATTAATTTGTCTCGCTCGCGCTCTAGTAATAGGACCAAGTGGAATAATTGATGTAGGAGTCGCGGCGGGTGTAATAGTAGAAGAGATGTCCTCATCAAAGTCTCTTACTCGTTCCGTAATACGTCATCCTCCAACTAACTCATTAGTCACTTTGCTTGCAAGGCTTCTTATGATGTGTATCATCGAGAGGGCCCAGAGATACCTCTCCGATTCTAGGAGTGACAAATCCTAATCTCAATCTATGCCAACTCTACAAACACCTTTGGCGATACATCTTTACTATCACCCAGTTACAATGTGACGTTTGATAGCACATAAGGCATTCCTCCGGTATCCGGGAGTTGCATAATCTCATAGTCGAATGAATATGTATTTGACATGAAGAAAGAAATAGCAATAAACTGAATGATTAATATGCTAAGCTAACGGATGGGTTTTGTCCATCACATCATTCTCCTAATGATGTGATCTCATTATCGAATGACAACACATGTCCATGGTTAGGAAACCCTAACCATCTTTGATCAATGAGCTAATCTAGTAGAGGCTTACTAGGGACATGATATTTGTTTATGTATTTGTCGGCGTTCTGGGAACGGGGGTCCCCAGACTTGCCTGCCCGCGGCCCATGGCGTGGCTGTGCTGGCAGGTCTGTACGGCCCATCATCATCAACAAGGCATCCAAGACCCTCGCGAGGGGCCAAGCCCCGCGAGGTGGATGACGCAAGACCTCCTCAGGAGTGGCCTCACTAGGCTGCCTCGCGAGGAGCGGAGATATCAAGGCGGGGTGAACCTCGCGAGGATCTCGTGACGTGAGCCATGACGATCGACACTAGGCGGGCACCAGCGTGCACAATGTCCTTGTTTCCTCTTTGGTGCTAAGGAGGCAAGCACAGGCGCGGAGTATCGAGGCATCAGGCAAAGGTTTCCATATCAGTGCAATGAGACAAAGACCAGAAGGACGGCAGGACGGAGGTCAGCATGGAGCCCAGGACGGAGTCACCACCAGAACCTTTGGCAGGCGAAGACCACCTTTTGTTAGGATAGCTTGTACTAGCTCTCCCCTTTCAAATTGGCCGCCGTTGTTGGCTCCCTTCCCGCTCAATATTTGGGGAGAGGACCAGGGCCTATATAAGTAGGACTAGCCACCACCAAAGGGGGGTCGAATATCGGAAGGAGATCCGATCTGAAAAAAGGCCAACCCTTAGCACACCAAGCACAAGAACACCTCAACCTCAGGAGGCCGTTCTTCCCCTTGTACTGTTCATCATCGGCCCAAGAGGCAATCCACCACCACCGCACTGGAGTAGGGTATTACACCACATCGGTGGCCCGAACCAATATAAACCTTGTGTCTTTGTGTTGCGAGTGCGTCGAGTTCGTCCGCGAGACCTTAGCGAGCTAGGGCGTAGATTGGTAGGAGGGAAAGAACTTCATGCGCACCCCAGATTTCGAACCTCAAGGGTTTGCCGGATCCCGTGATCTGACATTTGGCGCGCCAGGTAGGGGTGCGCCGAAGCTTCCCTTCCATTGATCGGCGCTTCGTTGCTCCGTCGCTCCGTCGTCTCTATGGCAGACACTCGCCGCGCTCAAGATGAGCGCCGGGCTGCCCTCACTGCCCGCGTTGCTCAGACGGCTCCCGTCGGCGAGCCACCTCGTCGTTCCCCGTCGCCTGCCGCCAATGCCGCCACTGGCCCGATGGGGAACGAGCAGCAAGCATCCTCACTGCACCCATCGATGCGGCAGGACGGCTGCACCGCTACCCCATCGCTGACCCCGGCAGGTTCCTCGTCCCACGCACGTCGCGCTCCCATGGACGCGCAGGCCGCGCTCCTCATGGCGAACGAGCTCTTGCGCTACCGCCCGATCGACGACCTCCACGAGGACTGGCTCGATTGCGTCGCTGAGCTCATCCGCGCCGCAGGGGGCTCCCCAACGCCATCCCCCTCTCTACCTCGCCCTCCTCCGGCCATGGGCGACGTGGCTCGTGGAGCGCCTCCACGACCTCTGCCCCAAGACGGTGCCTTGGCGCCAAGGCGCGCGGCCCCACGGCACAATCCGCCACGCCCACTGCCCGCGCGCGAAGAGAGAAGCTGCCAAGAGATTCCTCGGCCGCGAGAAGCTGCACCAGCGCTCCCCGCGCCGCCTCGCCAAGCCCGCGTGCTACTCGCGGTGGCGGCATGCGGGCCACATCAAGTCCAAGCTCCACCTCCGAGATGGGCCCTGACGACCACGGCTGGCTGCCGCGCCTTCACCCCCGAGCTGCGTAGCGTCTCCTGGCCGGGCAAGTTCAAGCCGGATCTGCCTCCTCGCTACGATGGCACCCCCGACACCACGGAGTTCCTGCAGCTCTAGAAGCTGAGCATCGAGGCGGCCAACGGCGACGATAAAGTCATGGCGAACTGGTTTCCTATGGCTCTCAAGGATGGTGCCCGCTCCTGGCTCCTGAACCTGCCGCAAGGCTCAATCTCCTCCTGGGACAAGATGCGCGACTGCTTCGTCGCCAACTTACAGGGCACTCGTGACCACCCGCGGGCTGTGGGTGACCTGCGCCGCATCAAGCAGCAACCGGGAGAGACCCTCCAGAAGTACATCCAGCGCTTCAACAACACTCGCCTCAAGATCCCCACGGTTACGGACGAGGCCATCATCTCCGCATTCTCCGACGGCGTCCGCGACATCAAAATGGAGGAGCTCGTTATCCATGAGGAGCTGAGCACATCTCAGGAGCTGTTCAACCTGGCGACCAAGTGCGCAAGGGCTGAGGAGGGGCGCCTTTCCCTCCTCGAGCTGCCAGCTGCGGGCGCAGAGGAGAAGAAGGTCAAGGCCAAGGACGTGAAGCGCAAGGAAGCAGCCGTGCTCGCAGCGGAGCCGGACACCAATCGAGGCAGAGACCAGCCCGAGTCGTCCAAGAACAGTCGACCATTCTGCGCCTTCCACAACCTGAACACCCACAACACCAGTGACTGTCAAGAACTCAGAGCCATTCGCGAAGGATGCTTCGGTCGACGCCCCGAGCACAGCGACCGGGGCTACGACCGAGGAGGAGGACGTGGAGGCGGACGCTGGGACGACCGTGGTCTACGCCAGGAGTGGCGCGACAGGCCTCGTGAGGACCGCAGGCAGGGCGCCTGGAGGGACCAGCCTCATGAGGATCGCCCTTAGGGCAATGCCGGTCTTCCCCCGCTGCCGCCACCACCAAGAAGGAATGACGACCACCATCAAGACGAGGGGGCTGGGGGCTTCCTGGAGCCGCGCGCAATTGCCTGCATCTTGGGCGGCGCGCAGGCCCCAGCCTTGCAGCGTAGCTTCAAACAGTTCGCTTGTGAGGTGAATGCAGTCCTCCCCAAGCTCGAGGCCATGTGCCCGCTCAGGTGGTCCCAGTGCGCCATCACCTTCAGCTCGGCAGATCAGCTCAAGTGCGCAGCCACCGTTGGCGCCCTCCCGATGCTTTGTTCACTAGTGATCAACAACGTGCAAGTTACCAAGACCCTCATCAACGGCGGCGCAGGGCTCAACGTCCTGTCCGTAGACACATTCGACAACCTCCAAGTGCCATATGAGCAGCTTCAGCCTACCAAGCCTTTCTCGGGAGTGACCGATGGTTCCACCACACCGATAGGGCAGGTCCGCCTCCCTGTCACCTTTGGGGAATGCAAGAACTACTGCATCAAGCTCATCAACTCTGACATCACGCACATCCATCTGCCATACAACGCCATCCTTGGATATCTAGCCCAGGCCAAGTTCATGGCGGTGACACACGACGGTTACAATGTCCTGAAGATGCCAGGAAGCGGCGGAATCATCACGGTCCCGTGCAAAGAGAGGGATGTGGTGTGCTCCCTCGAGCACGCCTTTCAACCTGCCGCAATCGACGACCCCAACAGTAAGAGCGAGGATCCTCCCGAGGCCATCCCCAAGAAGAAGAAGCAGCTGCGCCATGCCGGACCTCAGGAGGGTGGCGTCGCGGCTGGAACCTCGTCAGGATCAGTGCCCGCTCCAGGGGCGCCTCCCTCCATCGCATAGGAAGGCGTGCCCCGCGCCCTCCTCAGGCAGGGCTCGGGGGCTCTCTTCTAGAGGGCCTCAGACCTTGCCAACATCATGAGGGAGGCGCTCGGGCACCACTTGGAGGCGTGCTTCGCGACATGTTTCCCTCAGGAGAACACAAGGCAAGGAGCACCCACCGCTCAGGAGTTCATCACCAAGACCACTCAGGAACTGCAAGACGCAAGGGCCATGTGCGGCGACCGCCGCTCACAAGGCGCAGCTCCCCATCTAGGCGAGGATGCCGGGCTGCGCGTCTGCATCAACGTACTAGGGCTCAACAGGGCCGCATGTCAGGAGCTTTTCTGGCCTTCGTGCGTGGGCCGTTGCGAGGGTCCACCACACAGCTACGTTCGCATGCCCTTCGGCCTGCCGAGCGTGTCGTCAGCCCATCAGTGCAACCAGCAGCGTGTCCTAGCGGCTCAAGAGGCCAGGCACCACGCCGTCCTGGCAGATACGGAGACGGTCCTTAGGGAACCACCTGAGCCCCCAGAGCCTCCCGAGGCTTAGGGCCTCGGTGGCTTGTGAGGAGCCATTCCTTCGCCGCGTGCCTTCAGCTGCACCAACTCTCCTTCGTCGACAGAACCATGTGACATTTTCCAAGTTCGTTTAGCTGGGAGCGCCCCTCGGGCTACATTATTCCCAGGCCACGTGGGTCCGTCCGTGTGGCATGTATCTCTTTTGTTTGTGCCTTTCGTTTACCCTGTTGGGGGCGCCCCTCGGGCTGCATCATCCCCAAGCCGCTCGGGCCTGACCCGGTGGCATGAATCTTTTTGCATTTACCCAAGCTGATTTGCCTTCCATGCTTAACCTACATATGGATATCACTTGCTTGATTGTTGCTCACTACGGGGGCCGCACGCCGGCACCCTTCTCCAGGGCCCCTTTTGCGTTGTCTGACCATCTCGCAGGACCAAGACAATAAACAAGGGCTGAGACCAGGCACAACCTGCCTTGAGGTAGGGCCTCGTGAGTCCCGCGCTGGCTCACGAGTGCCCAAGCACACCTCGCTAAACCCTACCGTGCCAACCACGTGTCAGGGTGGGGCTGTACACGCCCCGGGGGCTCTCCGCAGTAGGGAGTCTCCTCGCCCGCTCCAGAAGCAAACCAACGGTCCGGCGCCCTTCTTCGCGTTAACTTGCAGGGGCTTCCTAAGGATCATGGCGGGCGATACGACGGACTCTCCTTCTTCTCTCATGCGATTCGCTTGCGCGTTAAAAGGGGGGCTCCTGAGCATCGCATCTCAGGAGCTCTTGCTGGCTCTCCAGCGCCCTCACCCCTGGCCTTGACCACGACATCGCGACCTGGCATACCAGCGGCGACTGAGCTCGCTCGAGGGCCGGGACCTAAGGACGCATAGCACCAAGAAGATCATGGAGGGGAGGGGGAAACCCGCACGGGCCTGGCATGGCTACGCTACAGCGACCAACACACGAGCAAGAGCGTGCCATGAGGAGTAGACTCCAGACATACCAGATAAGTTCACACACGGAACCCACCTATCGCCGCAACATGAGACCTTCGTAGCGGCCCCGTTGCGGCAATGTCACCTCCCTTTCTTGCCTCTTCACAGTTGCTTGGGCGCTAAGGGGACCTCCTGAGCATCGCGCCTCGGGAGCTCTTACCGGACTTTGGGCCGCTCACCTCCTGGCCTTGACCACGGCATCGCGACCTGGCATACCAGCGACGGCTGCAGCCTGCCTGGGTCCGGGACCTGTCAGCGTAGAGCACCAAGCCGTCACGAGGATAGAAAGGGGAGACTGAGCCGGAGTGGGCCTTGCTCCTTCCACTGCCCTGGTGTGGCGATACTCTCTTCCTTTCCCATTCTAAGGCAGCCGCTTGAGCGCTAAAGGGGACCTCCTGAGCATCGCGCCTCAGGAGCTCTTACTGGACCTCGGGCCACTCACCTCCTGGCCTTGACCACGGCATCACGACCTGGCATACCAGCGACGGCTGCAGCCTTCCTGGGGACCGGGACCTGTCAGCGTAGAGCATCAAGCCACCGCAGGATTGGAAAGGGGAGGTCGAGCCTCGGCAGGATATGCGCCCACGCAATTCCATCACAAGGACCATATGTACGCAAAAGACATTACAGACCCTTTACACGCCCCACGGGGTACTTCATGATTCTTCGCAGGGAACCAGAATGAGAACTAAGAGGAATCATATCTATGCCCTCCCGTGGCGGACGCCATAATCAATAGTGGGCCATGGGAGGCCGGCACCGACCCCATCCAGATCAGCGGCGGCGGCTGGACACCGTGGCCCTACTCCAAGCTCGGTGGGAGCTTGGCGACACGTAGCTGTCGTCGCTCGTCTTCGGAGACTTCAAGGTCTCAGGAGAGTCGTTGGACCACCACGAGTCACCGTTGTTGCTGGAGGAGCTGCATGCAAGACCAGTGGAGGGCCCCACGCCCGCCGCGACGTCGTCCTGGTGACCTCCTTCAGGGCCGCACTTTAGGCAGCGGCCTTTCTCGTCGAAGACCTTGAAGAACAGCACGGAGGCGCCATCATACTCGAAGTGGATCGCGAGGGAGCCCTCCGCACGGCAGACCCGGGCAATCTCACCCCAGACTCGAGCCATGAAGATCTTCCCGGAGGCGATGGTTCCAACCTCCGCTCCAGTTGCTGGGGCGTTGCAGTCAGCATGCTGCAGCCAAAGTTCACGAACGCCCCTCGGTGGCACTTCAGCGGCAAAGAATGGTGGGAGGCGTATCCAGGTGCTTGGTGGCATCGCCGCCCACAGCACGAACTCACGCGACGAGTCTGCGGCATGGACCCCTGGGACGACGGCGTGTGTACTCACGGCACGACGACCACGGCCGCGGCACGGCGGCGCCGCTCGTCGCTCCACCCTCCTGAGCCCTCGGCTCAGGCATACAAGGGTAGCGGATACCCTGGAGGAGGCCACTCGCACCAGGGCCTCGTCACCACCTGCATCGCCGCTTTGTCGCGACGGTGAACCAACCTATTCTTCAGCGGAAGAAGCTCTGGATCATCGCAGGGGGCCTTTCCTTTTTCTTCGGCGGAGAACCTTTGGATGGGCGCCATTGCTGCAAGCGGTGGAGCAAGGAGGAAGAAGCAAGTGAACCAAGAAGAGATGGGCGATGGGGGCTCTGCCCCCTCCCCATTTATAGCGGAAGAAGGCCAATCAGTGCCTCCCACGATCACAGGTAATGATGATTTTCCTTGCATGTCGCAGGGACTTGTCAAGTCGGGCAGTTGCCAAGGCGACGTGGGGAAGCGGAGACGCCCACAACCAATCAACCGCCACACGTCAACCAAGGCCACAGGCTTTTGGGGCCCGCGGCGCTCCGCGCTTGATCCTTTGGCTTTGCCTCGAAGCCAAGCCCGAGGGCGCCTTGGGCCCGGGGGCTACTGTCGGCGTTTTGGGAACGGGGGTCCCCAGACTTGCCTGCCTACGGCCCATGGCATGGCTTTGCTGGCAGGTCTGTACGGCCCATCATCATCAACAAGGCATCCAAGACCCTCGCGAGGCGGATGACGCAAGACCTACTCAGGAGCGGCCTCACCAGGCTGCCTCGCGAGGAGCAGAGATATCAAGGCGGGGCGAACCTCCCGAGGCTCTCGTGACGTGAGCCATGACGATCGACACCAGGCGGGCGCCAGCGCGCACAACGTCCATGTTTCCTCTTTGGTGCTAAGGAGGCAAGCGAAGGCGCGGAGTACCAAGGCATCAGGAAAAGGTTTCCATATCAGTGCAACGAGACCGAGACCAGAAAGACGGCATGACGGAGGTCACCATGGAGCCTAGGACGGCGTCACCACCAGAACCTTTGGCAGGCGAAGACCATCTTTTGTTAGGATAGCTTGTACTAGCTGTCACCTTTTAAATTGGCTGTCGTTGTTGGCTCCCTTCCTGCTCAATATTTGGGGAGAGGACCAGGGCCTATATAAGTAGGACTAGCCACCACCAAAGGGAGATCTAATATCGGAAGGAGATCCGATCTGAAAAAAGACCAACCCTTAGCACACCAAGCACAAGAACACCTCAACCTCAGGATGCTGTTCTTCCCCTTGTACTGTTCATCATCAGCCCAAGAGGCAATCCATCACCACCGCACAGGAGTAGGGTATTACACCACATCGGTGGCCCGAACCGGTATAAACCTTCTGTCTTTGTGTTGCGAGTGCGTCGAGTTCGTCCATGAGACCTTAGCGAGCTAGGGCGTAGATCGGTAGGAGGAAAAGAACTTCGCGTGCACCCCAGAGTTCGAACCTCAAGGGTTTGCCGGAACCCATGATCCGATAGTATTCACACATGTATTTAAGTTTCTAATCAATACAATTCTAGCATGAATAATAAACCTTTATCATGAATAAGGAAATATAAAATAACAACTTTATTATTGCCTCTAGGGCATATTTCCTTCAAGACTATCAAAGGATGGAGGTCCAAAGAGATCCATGTGAAGGAGCTCCAAGGGCTCTTCGAGTAGATGATAGTCGAGGGTCGGTGAGCCATTTCATGAAGCTTTCCTTCGATACAAGCACTATGAGCATGGTCTTTGGGAAAACTCACATTTGTTAGTCCACGGATGTGATCCCCTTTGAGGAGAATTTGCAAGATCTCATATTGACATGGGCTAGTCGGTGATGCCAAAGCCAACCCACATCAACTTCAGCCATTAGGCAAGTCACGGTCTTAGTGGGTCGCTCCAAAAAGTTCACCACATAGATACCATTCTTGACATGCCCAACAAAGGCTACTTTAAGAGTCTTGCTCCAAAAAAGGGCCATGGTATGAAGATCAAAGAATGTTGCAAAGCCCATAAGTGCAAGTTGATGAACGCAAAGTAAATTGTATGCAAGGGACTCAACAAGCATGACCTTATCAATAGATAAATCTTGAGAGATGACCACTTTGCCAAGTCCCAATACCTTAGGAGTTGAGGCGTCACCAAATTGGACATGGGTGGGTATAGATGGAATTGGATGCACATCCACCACCAAGTCCTTGCTCCCGGTCATATGATTTGTTGCTCCACTATCGAGTAACCATGACACCCCACCGGAAGCAAACTCCTCAGTATCAGTATTTACACTTCATATGTTTATCCCCATTGAAAACTTAACCTATATTGTCATCAATCACCAAAAAGGGGGAAATTGTAAGTGCATCTAGTGCCCCTTAGTGATTTTGGTGTATTGAAGACTTATAGGTTAAGGGACTAATGTGTTTGTGAGTGTACACATGTCTATAAGTCTATGAGGACTTCGATATTTACAGAGAAAATCGACCCCTAAAAATGAATGTCTTCAACTGAAGACTTTGAAAGAAATTGGTGTGATCCTGAAGACTTGGTATTGATGCAAGGAATATGAAGCGTGAAGACTTTTGTTTTCGTAGTTTCATTTTCACCTTCTTGAGTCATAGGAAACACCGTACTGTTATAGGGGGTCGAGGTAAAACTAAGGAAAAGTTTCCATGTGATGCTCAACTCAAAATCCTACACCTACCAATCCCTTCGAGTGAAGCCATTGGAAATCTCATACAGTTCAGTCAATTTCTTCAGTAACAGAGATGAAGTTCTTCTGGTCTTTGAGGAATTTGTTCTGACTAAGGAGTTAGGAATTTGCCAGTGCGGATTGCTTACAAGTGAGGAACATGATAGCCCTGAGGAATTTGAACCTCAAATTTTCGACCGTTGTTGTGCTATGCGCCAGCTATCCCAAAATATCTTATCCACCTAACGGTCATATCATTGAAGGGCATTTATGTCTTATCATGTTGGGCTGCTCCCTAGGCTATAAATAGCCGCTCCCTACAACCACTAGCTGGTTGGCTGCTCCACGAGAAACTGACACTTGTCATTGAGAGCATCCCATCCTCCGAGGACTTTGAGCGAAAATCATCAAGTGAGGAAAAACCCAAAACCCAAAACCCCAAACCGAACACCTACAAACCCAAAGTGATTGAGCATCACTGAATAGATTGTTCCTGTGTGGAACCGATGCTTGTTACCTTTGAGGACGGTGCATCCTCCAGATGGTTAGGCGTCATGGTCTAGAGCATCCAAGAGGAAATTGTGGATCTCTGGGTGACCAAGTTTGTGAAGGTTTGGAAGTCACCTGAAGACTTACCACGAGTGATTGGGCGAGGTCTGTGTGACCTTAGCTCAAGGAGAATACTGTGAGGACTGTGTGTCCTTAGGTTTAAATACCTAGCCGCTCCAACAAGACGTACAACTGTCACAGCCGTTGGAACTGGTCTACCAAATCATTGTCTTCACTGAGCTAACTGGTTATATTTCCTCAACCCTTTCATTTCCTCATTACTGTGTTGTGTACTTGATCGCTACTGTTTGAAGACTTTGACTTAAGACTTCCTCAATTCCCTTAGTTCAATTTCTTCAGTTAGTTTGTCTTCAACCTGCTTATCCTATGTTTACGCTTTCTGTACTCTGTACTTGTTTTCATTTCATCATGATGACTGTGCTTTTGTTCTGTTATGTTTGCACCTGAGTACTTATTCCGCTGCTAGTCGTTCGTGACTTAGGAATTTCTTCACCCTGAAATTCCTCAGTGATGAATTTGTAAAATTGCCTATTCACCCCCTCTAGTCGACTTAACACACTTTCAATTGGTATCAGAGCAAGGTACTCCCTTGTTTTGTGTGATTTTGGTTTAACCGCCTGGAGTTTTAGTTATGTCGACCGCAGGTATGATCAAGGTCCCTGCTGGGTGTCCTACGGACTACCCGTACTGGAAAAATAAGATGCGAATGCATCTTGAGGCAATTGATAACGATCTCTGGTATGTTGTGGAAAATGGCGTTCCCTCTGTCACTCCTACCATCAATGCTGCCGATGTGAAGAGATTCAAGCAACTCGACTCTCAAGCAAAGAACATCATATGTGGCCATATGAGCAAAGGGCAGTATGCCAGAGTGCTTGGAGACAACAAAACTTATCTGGGATAGCCTGTCCAAGGTCAATGATGCAGTCTCAACACAGCGTGACTCTCGAGTTGACGTTCTTCGCAATCACATCAACCGCTTCAAAAGACTTGACAATGAAAATGCACAGCAAACCTTCGATCGCCTCACTAACATTTCAAATGAGCTTCAAGTACTTGGTGCCACTGACATCACTGACCACGAGGTGGTGAAGAAATTGCTTTGATCGCTTGATTCCTCATTTGACACCCTTGCAATGATGATACAAGAACATGGAGACTACAAGTCACTTGATCCCGCTGATATCTTCGAGAGGCTAAACACTCATGGGTTCCAGCTTGCTAAGAAGAGAGATCTCTATGGACCGAGCTATGGCAGATCACGAGCTCTGAAGGCCAAGGTCGTGTCTGAATCTGAAAGTGAGGATTCTGGTAGCAGCCTTGGTGATCCTGAAGAACTGAGCCAGGAGCTTGCAATGCTTGTGAGGAAATTCCAGAAGTTCTCAAGACGTGGTCGCTTTGGAAAATCCTCAAGAAGTGATGACATAAGATCAGATTCCTCATGCCGTGATTACAAGAAGAGACTTTGCCACAAATGCAAGAAACCCGGTCACTACATTCAAGATTGTCCTCAGTGGGAAAGGGAATCAAAGAAGAAGAAGTACAAGGACTACTATTCTGATGATTCAAAGAAGAAGAAGAAATCTTCAAAGTCCTCTTCATCAAAACCTTCAAGGTCTTCATCTCACAAGAAGAGCAGCTCCAAGAAGGCTTGGACATTCATTGGCAAGGAAATGGACTCTGAGGCTGAATCTGAGGAAAATGAGGAAGATGAGGCATCTGAGGAGTCAGACTCTGGTGTGGCGAGCCTAGCCCTCGCTACTGCGTTCGTCAGCAAGTCCATCTTCAACTCTGAGGAAAATGACCTCCCCAACACTTCTGACAATGGCCATGATGACTACGCTCCCACCTATCGCTTCATGGCAAAAGGTGCAAAGGTACTCAAATATCCCTCCTCTAAATCAAGTGAGGATGAATCTGATGAAAACCTCAAGCCTAGCTATTCTAAACTTGCTAAGATTGTTGTGAAACAACAAAAGGATCTTAAAAAGGTTAAAAATATGCTAGACAAAAGCGATGATATGTTGGGTGAAGAATGGATCATTCTAAAGCTTTGGCTGAAAGTCTTCAGAGACTTCAGACTAAGTTTGATAATCTTTAGAGTCATCATAACACTCTTTTATCTGATCATGAGACTCTTTCTTATGAATTTCTTCAAAGAAAGCAAGACCTTGAGCAGCTAAGAGTGAGTTATGAAGACCTTCAGAAGGAGCGTGATTCATTACTTGCTCAACAAATCAGCGCTACTCAGGAAGAATTCATGCCACCATGTTTGAAATGCATTGAACGTGAATCTGCTAATTCTTCACCTGAAAGTTCAAATGCTTCTATTGCTGCAAATTCTTCAGCTGTCTCTGCTATCACTAATTCCTCATTTGAGGATGCTGCTAGTATCACTGGCCATGCAGGGATGAAGGAATTGTATGTGACAGGCATGTACAAAAGCCTCAAAGGTCATCAGGCACTTTGTGATGTGCTTAAAAAGCAGATCCTCAACAGGAACCCTAGGAAAGAGGGTATTGCCTATGAGAGGAAACTAAATGGTGATGGGACCTACTGGAAGCCTGAGCAGTATCCCAAAACCTCATGGGTTGCCGCAAAGGGACCTTCAGTGGATCCATCTACTTTATCTGGCTTTACATGTGAATCTTCATATTCTTCTGATGAGTCAATTGATTCCAACTATAAACTGTTCAAAAATCAGAATGGTGAAGTATTTGCTAGATATGTTGGCACTAACTGCCGGAATGCCCCCCCTATGAAGAAAATCCGGGTTCCCAAAAGGTGCCTTGAAAGTCTTCAGGTGAATGTCATCATGACACCACCTATGGAGAATAGGAACCCCAAATAAAATTCTTCATATGGATCCATGTCCTCATATGGATCAAATTCCTCATCTGGATCAAAGCCCTCACATGAACATCATCGTGCTAACTTCTGTTTCGCAGGGAAAGACCAAGGGCTATGAATAAATGTAGTATTCTTCAAATCATTATGTTCATAAGTCCTTGAAGAATTTCTCTACTTATTCATATGCTTACTCTAACCCCTCTCATGTGAAACAAAGTGGATTGGCTTCAATGCCACCTTTCTCTTATGGAGCTCGCAGAATGATGAACTCTTTGCCACCCCTCTAGATGTGGGTGGTGAAGAAAAAGAACTAATCTCTTATGCAGGGTCAGGTCTCCAGACGAACTTAAACGTCCGAAGAATTTGCTGGAGACCTGAATATGCTTGAAAGGACGCAAGCTAATCATGATGAAATGAATTTTCCTTTGTCACGTCCTCATATTGCTATATGTGTTCCATTCCTTGATGAAATTGATCTGATGAAATTGATGTCATATTCTTCACTGATGAAGTATATGAGTTTGTAAGTTGCACTAATTCATTTGCAGGATGATCAACCCAAAGCCACTGAGTGGGTCCTCGACAGTGGATGTACAAATCACATGACTGGTGACAGGAACTTATTGATGGACACTGCTTTAACTCCATCACATCTGAAGCATATCACCTACGCTGACAATGACAAAAGCAAGGTATTGGGTCTAGGTAAGGTTGCAATCTCAAAAGATTGACACATGGACAAAGTCATGCTTGTCGAGTCCTTAGGGTTCAACCTCATGTCTATCTCAATGCTTTGTTATCTTGATATGGTTGTTGTCTTTGGCAAGTATCGTTGTGTTGTGATCATGGAAGCTGACAATTCCAAAGTCTTCGAAGGCTTTAGGAGAGGAGATTTGTATATTGTTGATTTCTCTACAGGACCGCAACCTGCTACATGTCTACTTGCAAAAGCTTCAGAAGGCTGGCTATGGCATCGACGACTTGGTCATGCTGGCATGAGGAATTTGCACACACTGGTGAAGAAGAAGCATGTCATTAGCATTGAGGGTGTCAAATTCCTCAAGGACCATCTGTGCGGAGCTTGTGAAGCTGAAAGATGAGCAAGGCCAAGCATCCCTCAAAGACCACCATGACTACCACTCGTCCATTTGAATTGCTTCACATGGATCTCTTTGGCCCTACTCACTATGCTACATTTACTAATGATGCATCTTTATATGGCTTTGTCATAGTTGATGACTATTCTCGTTACTCATGGGTGCATATCACCACTTATAAAACTGAAGTGCAGGAAGTCTTCAAAAGATTTTCCTCGAGGGCTTCAACCAACTTTGGTGTGAAGATCAAGCACATCAAAAGTGACAATGGAAGTGAGTTCAAGAATACTGGTCTTGATGACTATCTTGATGAACTTGGTATTACTCATGAATTATCTGCTCCTTATACTCCTCAGCAGAATGGCATCGTGGAGCGCAAGAATCGGACTCTTGTTGAGATGGCTCGCACTATGCTTGATGAATACAAGACGCCTCCTCGCTTCTGGCCTCAGGCAATTGATACTACGTGCCACACAATCAACAGGGTATATCTTCACAAATTCTTCAGAAAGACCTCATATGAACTCCTCACTGACAATAAGCCCAATGTGAGTTATTTCAAAGTTTTGGTGCTAAATGTTGGATTAGAGATCCTCACCACATTTCTAAATTTGCACCAAAAGCACATGAAGGTTTTATGCTTGGTTATGGAAAGGACTCGCACACCTACAGAGTCTTCAACACCTATCACCACAAGGTTGTTGAAACTGTAGATGTGCAGTTCGATGAAACTAATGGCTCGCAAAGAGAGCACCTACCTCCTGTGCTAGATGAAAAATCACCTGAAGAAACCATCAAGTTCAAGGCTACTGAGGATGTCATTCCTACTGAAGAATCTGGTGAAGAAGTCATTCCTGATCGTGAAGAACATCATGCTGGTGCATGATACGTCTCGAACGTATCTATAATTTTTGATTTCTCCATGCTATTATATTATCTATTTTGGATGTTAATGGGCTTTATTTTACACTTTTATATCATTTTTGGGACTAACCTATTAACCGGAGGCCCAGCCCAAATTGCTGTTTTTTGCCTATTTTAGTGTTTCAGAAAAAAGGAATATCAAACAAAGTCCAAACGGAATGAAACCTTCGGGAACATGATTTTCTCAACAAACGTGATCCAGGAGACTTGGAGTGGGCGTCAAGAAACAATTGAGGAGGCCACGAGGCAGGGGGCGCGCCTACCCCCCATGCGCGCCCTCCACCCTTGTGGGCCCCTCATTGCTCCACCGACCTACTTCTTCCTCCTATATAAGTCCACATACCCCGCAAACATCCAGGAGCATCACGAAAACCTAATTCCACTGCCGCAACCTTTTGTACCCAAGGGATCCCATCTTGGGGCCTTTTCCGGAGCTCCGCCGGAGGGGGCATTGATCACGGAGGGCCTCTACATCAACTCCATGGCCTCTCCGGTGATGTGTGAGTAGTTTACTTCAGACCTTCGGGTCCATAGCTAGTAGCTAGATGGCTTCTTCTCTCTCTTTGGATCTCAATACAAAGTTCTCCTCGATTCTCTTGGAGATCTATTCGACATAATCTTCTTTTGTGGTGTGTTTGTCGAGATCCGATGAATTGTGGGTTTATGATCCAGTTTATCTATGAACAATATTTGATTCTTCTCTGAATTCTTTTATGTATGATTGATTTATCTTTGCAAGTCTCTTCGAATTATCAGTTTGGTTTGGCCCACTAGATTGATCTTTCTTGCAATGGGAGAAGTTCTTAGCTTTGGGTTCAATCTTGCGGTGCTCGATCCCAGTGACAGTAGGGGAAACGACACGTATTGTATTGTTGCCATCGAGGATAAAAATATGGGGTTTATATCATATTGCATGAGTTTATCCCTCTACATCATGTCATCTTGCTTAAGGCGTTACTCTGTTCTTATGAAGTTAATACTCTAGATGCATGCTGGATAGCGGTCGATGTGTGGAGTAATAGTAGTAGATGCAGACAGGAGTCGGTCTACTTGTCGCGGACATGATGCCTATATACATGATCATGCCTAGATATTCTCATAATTATTCGCTTTTCGATCAATTGCTCGACAGTAATTTGTTCACCCACCATAATACTTATGCTATATTGAGAGAAGCCACTAGTGAAACCTATGGCCCCCAGGTCTATTTTCCATCATACAAGTTTCCAATCTATTTTATTTTGCAATCTTTACTTTCAATCTACATCATAAAAATACCAAAAATATTTATCTTATTATTATTATCTCTAGAAGATCTCACTCTTGCAAGTGGCCGTGAAGGGATTGACAACCCCTTTATCGTGTAGGTTGCGAGGTTCTTATTTGTTTGTGTAGGTACGAGGTGACTCGCGCGTGGTCTCCTACTGGATTGATACCTTGGTTCTCAAAAACCAAGGGAAATACTTACGCTGCTCTACTGCATCACCCTTTCCTCTTCAAGGGAAAACCAACGCAGTGCTCAAGAGGTAGCAGTGCACCTGAAGAAAATGGTTCTGAAGAAAATGCTGAGCAAATTCCTCGTCGTCAACCAGCACATCCTCGCGTCGCAAATGAAGTGCAGATCGAGAAAATCATCAGCGACATCAATGCACCAGGTCCTCTCACACACTCAAAAGCTTCACATTTGTCTAGCTTTTGTGAGCACTTTGCTTTCATCTCTATCACAGAGCCCACTAAGGTAGATGAAGCATTTCTGGAGCCTGAGTGGATTCAAGCGATGCAAGAGGAGTTACATCAGTTCGAGCTCAACAATGTATGGGAACTTGTCAAGCGACTAGACCCACGCAAGCACAATATCATCGGCACCAAATGGATCTACCTTAATAAGCAACATGAAAATGGCCTTGTGGCGAGGAATAAGGCACGGCTGATAGCTCAAGGCTACACACAAGTTGAAGGAATTGACTTTGATGAAACTTTTGCACGTGTTGCTAGAATTGAGGCTATTCACATATTACTTGCTTATGCTAACCATCACAATATCATCTTATATCAAATGGATGTGAAAAGTGCATTCCTCAATGGTAAGCTTGAGGAAGAATTATATGTTGCTCAACCCCCAGGTTTTCAAGATCCAAAGCATCCTGACAAAGTCTTCAAACTCAATAAGGCCCTCTATGGCCTCAAGTAGGCCCCTCGGGCGTGGTATGATACTTTGAAGGAATTCCTCATGAAGAATGGCTTCAAACCTGGTTCACTTGACCCAACTCTTTTCACCAAAACTTATGATGATGAACTATTCGTGTGCCAAATATATGTTGATGATATCATTTTTGGCTGTACTGACCAACGTTACAGTGATGAATTTGCCTATATGATGAGTGAAGAATATCAAATGTCTATGATGGGAGAATTTAAATTCTTCTTAGGTCTTCAGACACGTCAACAGCGCAATGGCATCTTCATATGTCAGGAGAAATACCTCAAGGATGTATTGAGGAAATTCGGCATGCAAGATTGCAAAGGAGTCAAAATCCCTATGCCCACAAATGGCCATCTATGCACCGATGAAAATGGTATTGACTTTGATCAAAAGGTATACCGCTCCATGATTGGCTCTTTATTGTATTTATGTGCATCTAGGCCAGATATTATGCTTAGTGTTTGCATGTGTGCCCGTTTTCAAGCTACATCGAAGGAATCACACCATAAGGCTGTGAAGCATATTCTTCGATATCTAGCTCACACTCCAACACTTGGATTATGGTATCCTAAGGACTCGACTTTTGATCTCATTGGATATTCAGACTCTGACTATGCTGGTGATCATGTGGACCGCAAGTCAACATGAGGCACATGCCATTTCCTCGGACGATCCTTTGTATGTTGGTCTTCAAAGAAACAGAACTGCGTATCACTTTCTACTGCTGAAGCTGAGTACATTGCTGCTGGTTCATGTTGTGCTCAATTGCTATGGATGAAGGAAACCCTCAAGGACTACCACGTCAATGTGAAGAGTGTTCCTCTCTACTGCGACAATGAGAGTGCCATCAAGATTGCTCATAAACCAGTTCCGCACTCGAAGACAAAGCACATTTAGATTCATCATCATTTTCTTCATGATCATGTGTCGAAGGGCAATATCTCCATCAAGCACGTGAAGACTAAAGAATAGCTAGCCGATATCTTCACAAAGCCCTTGGATGAGAAGAGATTTAGCAAGTTGCGGTGTGAGCTAAATATCTTAGAATCTTCGAATGTCCTTTGAAAAGGACACACATCCTAACACTTATGCAAAATTGATGAATTAGATGTGCAACACATGAAGTAACGTTTTTCTTCAATCAATGAAGACTAACCCTCTAAGTGTGAAGAAATTAACGAAGAATTTGATTCTCAGAGCCCTACGACAATTGTACGCGGCGTCTGAAATCATCATTCTTATACGGTGGGTCACGCCCCCAACAAAAGTTGAAAATCTTCAATTTGAGTATTTCTTCAGTTTTGAAATTCCTCAGTTGTTCAAATTCTTCAACTTTGCATTGTCTTCACTCTTTCCGATTGTATTCTTCATTGACCATATATATTTGAGTTTTTAGTCCTCTACAACATTCACTTATTGCTAATTCTTCAAGTTGCCTTTTATGCTAAGTGAATGTGATCAGACCCTTTCCCCTCTATGCTATACTCAACCCAATCTGTTCACAAATTCTTCATGTGCATTCTATTTGAAACCCGTTCAAAATCTTCACTGTGTCCTTGTCAGCTGAAGAATTTGCGAACGAGACATTAAAATTTTCTTATCTAAATTTTTGGCTTTATGCCGCCTAAACCGTTCCACATCCCATGATAAGAATTATCTATTGACCCATGATCTCACACGATCGCTACCGCTCTGTACGTGGGTGACACATGTCGCTAGGATGAGAAGAGTCAGGGGCATGTTCGTCCAATTTCTTCGGGCGAGCGGTTTTTCACCACATCTCTATATACCCCTCACCTCCTTAGACGACATTTACCTTGCTCGACCTCACTTCCCCTCGCTCGAGCTTCCTGACCTAGCACCGCCGCTACTTCCATCGTCACCGGTGAGGAAGAGCTTCACTGCCTCGACCTCGTTGCCGTCGTACTCGCGTCAGCCACGGATTTCTTCACTCCGTCGCCGCCGTAGTTGTCTTCCTCTGCCAAGTTAGGGCATGGAAGATCTGGACTGACGAACTTCCAATCTACATTCCCAGTTTGTCGTGTTCTTAGTCAAGTGTAATTAAAAGTTACTTTTACCGCCCTTGTTGATTCTGATGATTTCCACAAATCTTCAAAAGGTGTTTATTCTTGAACTTCCACACTTTAAACACCTCACACAAGCATCTGTTCTTGATCTATTTCTCTGAAGCAACATTTTTCTTCAAGATTCCTAAATTGTGTGGATTTTCAATCTATACAACTCTAGAACCTAAGTCAAAAGGCGCTTGGTGAAATTCCTCAAGACGCCACTGGTCAAATTCCTCAAACTTGTTCTTTTTGCAAAAACTTCTGAGAACGCATATGACCTCTCCAAATTCTTTGCACCTATACTCTATTCACAGGTACTCATGACCGCTTCTGAATCACTAGGTTCTCATCAACTTAACTCATTTGCAGCGTTCCTCAAAGAAAAATTGCACACTTCTTCTTTAGAGTACTCAATTGTTCAAAATCCTCAGCTGAAGAATATGGCAGATGGCAAGAAACCTCAGAAGGTAGGCAAGAGACTGGAAGTCAAAACAACGTTTGAGATCCCTGAGGACATCTATGAAGAATATTGTACTCCTGATGAGGCCAAACATGGCAAGGAGAACAAGAATCAGCGCAAGGTGCGTATACAAAGGATAGAGAGGAGATGGGTGTCGGTGTCAAAACCGGCGGATCTCGGGTAGGGGGTCCCAAACTGTGCGTCTTAGGTCGATGGTAACAGGAGACAGGGGACATGATGTTTACCCAGGTTCGGGCCCTCTCTATGGAGGTAATACCCTACGTCCTGCTTGATTGATATTGATGAATATGAGTATTACAAGAGTTGATCTACCTCGAGATCGTAAGGGCTAAACCCTAGAGGTCTAGCTGGTATGGCTATGATAAATATCTCTCCCTCCGGACTAAGTCCTCCGGTTTATATAGACACCGGGAGGATCTAGGGTTACATAAGGTCGGTTATAAAGAAAGGAATCTACATATTTGGTCGCCAAGCTTGCCTTCCACGCCAAGGAGAGTCCCATCCGGACACGGGAGCAGTCTTCGGTCTTCGTATCTTCACAGCCCATCAGTCCGACCCATGGCTAATAGGCCGGACGCCCGAGGACCCCTTAGTCCAGGGCACCCTCAGTAGCCCCCGAACTAGTGTTCAATGACGAGGTGTTCGGCACATAGATTATCTTCGGCATTGCAAGGCGGGTTCCCCACTGATGACTTCCGAGTAGTGTGTTCGGCTTTCCATTTAATGTTGTATTCCTTGGCTTCTATGCATCAACAACTTCAGTTTCCACGTATCGAGCGAATGCGAGAAGTCAGGGTATTTTTGCATATACCACCCCGACCGTACCACAAAGGCGCCTATTTAAAGAGAAGAGATCTCTGATCCATTCCACATCCCGTGAAAAATCCTCAGAGCTTGCTAAGAAGAACCATCCCAACATGGCTAGCGCTCCCAGATCTTCCTCTCGTCCCCACGGCTCCAAAAAGGGTGATTGGGAGAGATGTTCTGTACCCCATAGTCAACTGACAAAGCTGCAAACACATGGATTTCTTCCCCCCGCGCACTTGGTCCCTGTTCGAGCAGGATCGATCTCCTTCAATGGCAAAACTTAGGCGGAGGATTTCCCCAATCCGTCCACGGGAGAATGAGTGTGCTTCGTCCCCTTCTTATTAAGAGGAGTCGGATTTCCAATCCATCCCTTCCTCCGAGGTCTGCTAGAGTATTATGGCCTCCAACTGCACAGTCTCACTCCCGCCTCTATCCTTCATATTGCGGGTTACGTCGCTCTATGCTAGCTATTCCTGGGCTATGAGGCCCACTTTGATTTATGGAGAAGACTGTTTTGCCTCGTCCCTCGTTATCAAGGCAGGTCAATTTTTGAAGTGGGAGGCGCCAAAGTGTGGCGCATCGTCCGGACCGGATACCTGTCCGGCACGCCGAAGAAAGCTTCCAAAGAGTGGCCTTCCGAATGGTTCTACACTCCCGCAACCAGGATCAGGAAAAAGGTGTGCCGAACTATATCTGGGGGTCCGGTCGACCATACTTCCCGCAACCAGGATCCAGATCCTACCGTGAAGACGGGGGCTGATGCGGGGGTGACGCCGGACTGTCCTCCAACCAAGGATTCAGATGACGTATCCGCACCAACTCGGAAGTGGAGAGCTCCATGAATCATCGGCGCCGCAAAGCCGTTTTACAAGACCCTGGCTTTACAGAAGAGGCATTTAACGCCTTCATCTCGGCTGATGCATATATCCGAGCTGCTCGAGACGGGCTTAACAGGGCCACAAAGCAACATTTAAAAGATGTGCAGGTAAGTTTACTTCGTCTGACTATGATAACCATATGCCAGTAGCCCATGAGACTTAAAGTAGTTGGGACAACTGATTTGAGGATCACTGCATGACCAGGTTCTGACGAAGAAGAACGACGTGCTAGCCCTAGAGCTAGAAAAGTGTCGAACGCAGTTGAACGCGGTGACCGCCGAACTGGAAAAATCCAAAGCGGCATCCTCCAGTGATATTTCCCTCCATCAAGAAACAATTATTGCATAGCGACCGTGTTAACACTGCGACTTTATCTCATAACAGGATCATCAGAATAATTGGAGGAAAAAGAGTAAAAAAGACTACAGGCCGCACGCGAGCGGGTTTTGACCCGTGTCAGACAGGATAAAAACAAACTCCAAGATGCAAACACCCAGCTAGGAGAAGAGCTTAAGGTTGTGCGGGCCCAGCTGGCAGACTCCGTGAAGGAGAACAAAAAACTACGAGGCGGCATATTCAGTATGTGGCCATATTTACCGTAGAATAGTTTGGAGGTAAAAGTAGCTAATATAGTTGTGATTGTAGGTATATTAACAGGCCGTCCCGAAGAGGAGGTGTCCGGATCATCAAGTGATCTTTTGCAAGGGTTGTCGTAGTTGCACGAGTATGCTCGGCAGGCAATGCAGAGTGTAGCTAAGGCCTTATGGCCATCCGACTCCCCTCTAGGGAGTATGGAGAAGCTTGTAGAGCTATTCAAGGGAGAGCGGCGGCGTATCCGACTATGGAAGATATCGGCCTGCCGAGAGGGTACGCGAGAAGCCTGGGCCATGGTAAAAACACGATATACTAAGCTGGATCCGAATCACATGGCCTGGGCGGACCACTAGGGTCAAATGATGAAGAAATTCCCGTTAGTTTAGTATATGGCCAAGTAGAGGTGGTTGCTAGATACTCCCAACAGGGTTGTAAATTAGACCACCTATTGGACGGTATAGAGGAGGAAGTTTTTGAGTCCTAAGTGACTATGTACTTTCCTTCTAGATGGATAATAAAAAGAATTTTCATGGCCGACCTTTTCGTTTCGACCTCTGGACCCGAAGGTGCGTAGTGTTTCCGAATACCCTAACGGTAGAATATACCGATGCATGCATGGGAACCAAGCGTAGGGGTCATAGTTGCTTGAACAGACAATGTGTATCCAGCTAGTCATGTTATATGACATTATGTAAGAAACATCTTTCGGAGAGAATACTTCCATTAAGGGTTTCTTTCCCTGGGTGTGCATGCGTTTAATGTGCATGTCAGAACTGTGATTGAAAAAATCACAGAGTAAGTAACTTCTGGTGTTTCACAATGGAGTGAATGTGGAAACATCTTTAATTCACCGACTGAATATTCCCTTAAGAACGCTAGCTTTCGGCTTCACCTAGTCTGAGGTACACATCCGGATGACCCGGCAGTAACAATCGCAGAGGTGCTCCCTTTATGCCCTAGCCGAACTAATGGGAACGTAGGGCATAAGCACAGGAGCCATGCAACCCAGCTTGGCCAAAACTTAAGTCATATCGATGCATATAATGGCGAAGAAAAGGTACATATGGGAAAACACATATGTGGTGAGCTTGATGCTCAAAGGATAATAGCAAGCTTCTGTACAAGAAGCCCCTAGGTATAATGAACGTACATATGTGGAGATGTACGCATCAGGGGAGGACGGTCTAGCCGTACTAAAGTCATAGGGCTAAAGAGCAAAAACGAAAAAAGATAAAAAACGAAAAGAGAGAGAAAAAATAACGTTAATAACAGGAGGAAGGAGACGAACACATAGTTCGACACTAGGCATAAAATCGTTGGAGTCTGGCTGCGTTCCAGGGATTCGGCTCGAGGTGATTGTCTGACGCATCACGCAGGCGGTACGCTCCTTCGGTGAGGACTTCGTCAATGATGAAGGGACCCTCCCACTTGGGCTTGAGTTTGTCCTTTTTCTTCTCCGGTAGGCGTAGAACGAGTTCACCAATGTTATAAGTCTTGGCCAGTACTTCTCTGCTTTGATACATGCGAGCTTGCTGTTGATAAAATGCGGAACAGGCTTTTGTGACGCCGTGCTCCTCCTCCAGGGCATCTAAGCTGTCCTGCCGATCAAGCTCGGCTTCTCTCTCTTTGTACATGCGCACTCGAGGTGAGTCATCAATAATATCGTAGGGTAACACTACTTCTGCATCATACACCATGAAGAAAGGTGTATATCCAGTAGTGCGGTTGGGTGTGGTCCACAGCCCCCAGAGTACGGAGTCAAGTTCCTCCACCCAGTGCTTGTCTGATTCTTTCAAAGACCGCACTAGTCTAGGTTTGATGCCGCTCATAATAAGACCATTAGCCTGTTCGACTTGACCGTTTGTCTGCGGGTGATAGACAGAGGCGTAATCGAGCTTAATGCCCAGATTAGCGCACCAGGTTTTCACTTCATCGGTTGTGAAATTACAGCCATTATCGGTGATTATGCTGTGTGAGACACCATAACGGTGTACCACGCCGGATATGAAATCTATTACCGGCCCCGCCTCGGCCGTTTTGACTGGTTTGGCCTCTATCCACTTAGTGAATTTATCCACCATGACCAGCAGGTACTTTCTCTTATGGCTTCCTCCTTTAAGGGGTCTGACCATATCGAGTCCCCAGACCGCAAAAGGCCAAGTGATGGGGATTGTTTGTAAGGTAGTGGGGGGCATATGGCTTTGGTTGGCGAAGAGTTGGTATCCAACGCAACGTTGGACAAGGTCCTGTGCATATGCTCGGGCCATCGGCCAATAAAACCCTGTATGGAAGGCCTTGCTAACAAGGGCCCGAGCTATGGCATGGTGACCGCCGAGTCTGGCGTGAATCTTGGCCAAGAGTTGCCGCCCCTTTTCCTCGGAGATACATCTTTCAAGAACTCCGGTAGCGCTTTTCTTATAGAGCTCTCCGTCATGAACTTTGTAGGCCTTCGAACGCCAGACAATGCAGCGGGCCTCATTCTGGTCCTCAGGAAGCTCCTTCCTGTTAAGGTAGGCCAGGAAGGGTTCGGTCCATGGGGCAATGACTGCCATGATGAGATGCGCCGATGGTGTTATTTCGGTGGCTGAGCCTCCGATGATGTTGGTGTTTTCGGAATCTGGGGTTATGTTTGGATCCGGACTAGTGTTGCCGTTTCCCCCCTGCCACACCACGGATGGCTTAAAAAGCCTTTCCAGAAAGATATTAGGTGGAACGGGATCGCGCTAAGCGCCGATACGAGCAAGGACGCCCGCTGCCTGATTACTTTCTCGACCCACATGGTGGAACTCGAGCCCCTCGAACCGGGCCGACATTTTTATGACGACATTATGGTAAGCTGCCATCTTTGGATCTTTGGCGTCGAAGTCTCCATTTATATGAGATATTGCAAGGTTTGAGTCCCCACACACTTCTAGGCGTTGTATGCCCATGGAGACAGCCATCCGGAGACCATGCAATAAGGCCTTGTATTTGGCTGCATTGTTGGAGTTTGTGTATAGTATTTGGAGTACGTACTGAAAGATGTCTCCAGTTGGTGACGTTAAGACGACGCCCGCCCCTAGCCCTGCCGGCATTTTGGAGCCATCGAAATACATAACCCAATTAGAATATGCGCCGTACTCTTTAGGGAGTTCGGTCTCTGTCCATTCGGCGATGAAGTCAGCCAGTACTTGGAATTTAATAGCTCGATGTGGTTTGTATGTAATATCAAATGGAAGGAGCTCAATGGCCCATTTGGCAATCCGGTCCATGCCATCGCGGTTGTTTATGATGTCGTTGAGTGGTACTTCGGAAGCCACTGTGATCGAACACTCCTAGAAGTAGTAACGGAGCTTTCGGGATGCCATGAAGACCGCGTATGCTATCTTTTCATAATGGGGGTACCGGGATTTGCATGGTGTAAGGACAGTGGATACGTGGTATAGTGGCTTCTGAAGCGGGAATTTGTGTCCGTCCTGTTCTCGTTCGATGACGAGCATGGCGCTCACCACCTGATGTGTTGCCGATATGTATAACAACACCGGTTCACCGACGTTTGGCGCGGCCAGGATTGGGTTGCTCGCAAGAAGGGTTTTTGTTTCCTCCAGTCCAGCTGTTGCCGCGTCCGTCCACTCGAAGTGATCGGTTCGCTGTAGAAGGCGATAGAGTGGCAGTGCCTTTTCTCCCAATCTGGAGATAAAGCGGCTTAGAGCTGCCATGCAACCCGCAAGCTTTTGGACTTGTTTAAGGTCTGTTGGCGTAGCCAATTGTGACAGAGCTTGGATTTTGGCTGGATTTGCTTCAATTCCTCTGTTGGAAACGATGAAGCCCAGTAGTTTTCCGTCGGGGATGCCAAAAACACACTTTTCAGGATTGAGCTTAATGTCATACGCGCGGAGGTTATCGAATGTGAGACGTAAATCGTCCATTAATGTTTCGACGTGCCTAGTTTTTATTACAATGTCATCCACATAAGCTTCAACTGTCTTGCCGATCTGTTTCTCCAGGCATGTTTGAATCATGCATTGGTATGTGGTGCCGGCGTTCTTGAGCCCGAAGGGCATGGTGTTGAAGCAGAATGGCCCATATGGGGTAATGAATGCTGATGCGGGTTGATCTCCTTCATTTTGATTTGATGGTATCCGGAATATGCATCGAGGAAACACAATGAGTCGTGTCCTGCGGTAGCATCAATGATTTGATCAATGCGGGGGAGGGGGAAGGGATCCTTAGGGCAAGCCTTATTGAGGTCTTTAAAATCGACGCACAACCGCCATGATTTGTCCTTATTTGGTACCATCACCAGGTTTGCCAGCCAGTCCGGATGTATTATTTCTCTGATGAATTCGGCCTCAATTAGCTTGGCTAGCTCCTCTCCCATAGCTTGATGTTTGGGTTCGGAAAAGCACTACGGTGTTTGCTTGACCGGTTTATATCCCTTTAATATATTGAGACTGTGTTCGGCCAACTCGCGTGGGATTCCTGGCATATCAGAAGGGTGCCAGGTGAATATATCCCAATTCTCGCGCAGGAACTCTCGTAGTGCGGCGTCAACCGTTGGGTCTAGTTGTGCTCGGATGGATGTTGTCTTCTTGGGGTTCGTTGGATGGACTTGGAATTTGACTATTTCTTCTGCTGGTTTGAAGGAAGTGGATTTGGGTCGTTTGTCTAGGACCACATCATCCCTATCCACCGTGGAGCACAGGACGATTAATTCTTCGTCCGCGAGGGCTCAAATAATGCCTCGAGGGCCAAGGATGCAGTTTTGTTCTCGGCGTGAAGTGCTATGTCCGGATCACTAGCTAGAGTGCTTATACCGTTGGGCCCAGGCATCTTAAGCTTCATGTATCCATAATGGGGTACCTCTTGGAAGTGTGTAAATGCATCTCACCTTAAGAGGGCGTGATATCTGCTGTTGAAAGGGGCCACTTGGAAGGTTATTACTTCGTACCGATAATTCTCCGGCATGCCGAATACCACGTCGAGTGTTATTTTTCCCGCACACCGCGCCTCCCGACTAGGGATAATTCCTCGGAAGGTCGTGCTGCTTTTCTCAATGCGGCTCCTGTCTATTTCCATTTTGTGGAGTGTATCTTCGTAGATGAGGTTTAGTCCGCTGCTGCCGTCCATGAGGACCTTGGTGAGCCGAAAGCCGTCCACAATTGGACTAAGGACCAAGGCGGTTGGTGCCCGGACTGTCCTGTATTTTGTTTCGTCGCCGACATTAAAAGTTATAGCCGTGTCGTTCCAAGGGTTTATTGCTGCTATTTGATAGACTTCGGCGAGTCTTAGTGCTCTTTTGTGCCTATTTTTTGAGGTGAATGTCTTGAAGACCGTCAGTACTTTGGGGTCGTTGTCCTCTAGGGGTGTTGTTCTGGGTTATTCTTGGTGAGGATATCCTTGCCGCTCTTGGCCACTTGACGGAGTATCCAACATGCTCTAAGGCTATGTGTTGGTATGTTATCCGGTGTTGCGTGCATTTTGCATGGCCCATCGAGCCATCCTTCCAGAACGGTTCCGCGCCCCATACTGGACTTGTATTTCTTTTCTATTAAACCGGGCATGTTGCAAGGGTGCGCCCTTTTCGCCTGAATGAGGGTGTGAGTGGGGACCGATGATTCCCAATGAGCTGCTTGAGTTTTCCAGGCGCTTTCCATTGCACTGTACTTCTGTACGATAGTTTCCAAGTCAGCGAAGTGTAAGATGCAATGGAGGTTGATGGCGTTAAGGATTCCTTCGTCCCCGCAATTGGTGCGGAACACTGAGATCGCTTCCTTGTCGTGGCAATCTTTAATCTTGTTTTTGACAAGAAGGAATCTGGCCCAGAAGTGGTGAACCGTTTCCTGAGACTGCTATTTTATGCTCATGAGAGCGCTTGTATTTGGGTGGGTGGATTTAAATCTGAACCTTGCCCTAGTTTTGGATCCGGAGTCTGAAGGTCTTCCAAACTTAGCAGATCAGGCTCCGGGATGTCCACTAATTTTTAGGACCGTCTCCCAATTCTATGTTCGGAGGGCAGGATGCAGCACCTCGCGGGCAGGTGTCTGGATCTTCGAGGCCGGAGATCTGGACATAGTCCGTCCTTAATATGGAGGAAGAGTTGTGAAATAACATGCGGTGCCCCCATGTTTAGTTTTGGTAATTAATGACAACCTCTATGGACTAATGGTTTCCTTGAGTTATATTTGAAGGATTTTTCCATAGGCATTTCTTGAAGTCCATGTGTTGGTTTCAAGGAGTTTATGAGTTGACCAAGGTGCTATTAAGGAATTATTCTAAGTTTGGTCATGTGAGTGTTGAGCTTATTGCAAGCATGTCTTGAAGAATAAGATTGTGTGATCATTCATGTTTACCTTCAAGACATCATCCAAATTAAGAGAGTTGGAAAGATTCAAGGTTGATCAAGACTAAGTCAAGAGTGAATCAAGTTGATCAACTCACAAGGTGTAGAAGATGTACCGAAAGGGATCAAGTGCTCCCATGGTATGGTAAGCATTGTCCATTGCGCTTTGTGTACTAACCCATGGTCTATGTGAGAGTTCTATGTGGGGTTAGGTACGTGTTCATGGGCTTGCATCAAAAGGAAAATATCCGTCAACCCATGGAGAGGATGACATCAAGTGGTGATCGTCATCAAGATTGTCGTGTGCAAGTTCAAGTGGAGCATCACGAAGAGATCAAGTGCTTGAAGCTTGCCATCCATTGTGGTGTCAATGGACTTGTGAAGATGTGCTGAAGAGTGGCTCACCCATAGTGGAGTATGAGGGAGCAATCATCTAGTCTTCATCGGGCCAACACAATCAAGAAAGGTGGTCCAACTTGAGGGAGTCAAGATCGTCATCATCTAGCTCAAGTGGACCATGTGCAAGGAAAAGGTTTACCATTGATAGGTTTTCTATTTTACCGGTCTCATGGTGGCAGTTAGGAGACCGGGTTATAGGATAGCTTGCCGTACTATCAAGGGGGGCTCTCAAGTTGGTAGCTTGATCGTATCATTAGTAGAGAGCTCAAACCATTGCATCCTTGCATCATGTTTCTTGGTTCTTGTTTGATTCTCTTTGTGAGTCTTAGAGCTTATGGTCATCTTGATGACAAGTTTGAGTTCATCGAAAACGGAGTTCGGATGCGTCTTCTATGATGTTTTCGATGTTGGAGGTTTTACGAGTCTTATCCGAGGAAGGGTTCTCACCATTTTCTTATGGGCCTTTTCTCATTTGCTTCTTATTGATATTTCTATCAATATTGTGTTAGCCCATGTCTCTAGCTTTCCAACAAACTTGGTTTTGTTGAATTCGGAGTCCGTTTGCAGAAGTTCTGGCTGTTTTTGTAAAGGCTGCATCGGTACTACCGTGGCTAGAGCGGATGTAATTTTTTACTACTGCTCCAGAGCAGTACTACCGCGGCTCCTGAGCGGTAGTACCGCTCCAGAGCAGTACTACTGCGGTTCTTAAGCGGTAGTACCGCTCTAGACCAAAATCTCGTGTTTTGCTTAGCGGAAGTAGGCACGGAAGTATTTTTTTTGTACCGCTCGCAAGCAGTAGTACATATACCGATTGTGGTAGTACCGTGAGGTCGACCGGTAGTACTGTGAGGACGAGCTGTAGTACCGCTCCGGCGGTTCTACTGGCCTTTTGCCTCCTCGTTGTTGTTTTTCAAAGGGGTACTTCCGCCCTAGCGGTAGTACAGCTCCTTGGAGCGGTAGTACCGCTCTGTGCGGGCTGTGAGCATAACGGTTGGATTTTTCCCCACCTATAAAAGGGGGTCTTCTTCCCCAATGAACCCAATCTCTTGAGATCGATTTTGCCCCCATTGTTGACCTTCTTTGAGCTTGCTAACTCTCAATCCCTCCATGGATTCTTGCTAGTTTTTGAGGGAAAAGAGAGAGGAGACCTAGATCCACATTTACACCAATCACTTTCTCCTCTTTGTGAGGGGAACCCATTGGATCTAGATCTTGGAGTTCTTGGTGTTCTCCTTCTTGTTCTTCCTCTCATTTTCCTCCCTAGCATTGGTTGCTTCGGTGGGATTTGAGAGAGAAGGACTTGGGCACTCCGTCTGCCCTTGCCATTGCATTTGGTGCATCGGTTTGAGTTCTCCGCGTGATACATGGAAGTTACAAGTTGAGAAGCTTATTACTCTTGGGTGCTTGGTACCCTTGAGCTTGTTCCTCTTGGGTGCTTGGGCGCCCTAGACGGTTGGTGGTGTTCGGAGCTCAATCATTGTGGTGTAAAGCTCCGCGCAAGCGTCGGGGTCTCCAATTAGGTTGTGGAGATCGCCCCGAGCAATTTGACGGGTACCAGTGACTGCCCCCAAGGGTTGCCAAAGTGTACGGGTTCGGTGACCGCCCCCAAGGGTTGCCATTTGTACGGGTTCGGTGACCGCCCTCAAGGGTCCCTTAGTGGAATCACGACATCTTGCATTGTGCAAAGGCGTGAGGAGATTATGGTGGCCCTAGTGGCTTCTTGGGGAGCATTGTGCCTCCACACCGCTCCAAACGGAGATTAGCATCTGCAAGGGTGTGAACTTCGGGATACATCTTCGTCTCCGTGTGCCTCGGTTATCTCTTACCTGAGCTCTTTACTTATGCACTTTACTTTGTGATAGCCATATTGTTTCTTGTCATATTTCTTGCTATCACCTAGTAGTTTATCTTGCTCAGCATAAGTTGTTGGTGCACATAGGTGATCCTAGTTGTTTTAGGTTTTGTGCTTGGCAAATTAACCGCTAGGTTTATTCCGCATTTGTTCAAGCCTAAACCGTAATTATTTTAAAGCGCCTATTCACCCCCCTCTAGGCGACATCCACGATCTTTCAATTGGTATCAAAGCCTCGTCTCCCTTTATTAGGCCTTACCGCCTAGAGAGTAAAGATGTCGACTAGGGGATTAGGTTTCTCTGACACTCTTAGTTTCGATGGCACAAATTTTGATGTTTGGCTAATTCGCATGCTTAATCTCTTTAGGGTCATGGACCCAAATTTAGAGCGAATTGTAGATATGGGGTTTTCTCCTCCAAAGGATCCCCAAAGATTATCTTTAGAGGATGAGAAAAACTCTTATCTCAATGCTCAAGCTTCTGATGTGCTTTTCGATGCTTTGAGCAATGTAGTTATATTTCAACTCATGCCATTTCGGGATGCTCATGAGTTGTGGACAAAGCTTCAAGATAAATATGGCGTGTCCAAGTTTTTTGGGGATGACTGTTCTCCCCCCACCTCCGGCCGTGTTGAGTTCTCAACTTCTTCTACTTCACCTACATGTGGTTTGCCACAAGGTAATGAAATGGTGAGTAGTGTTGGTTATTGCAATGATGATAGTATGCTTATTGTGGATGATACTTCATCACTATCTTATTGCAATGCATCTTCTTTGGACTTTAACACCTCGAGCACCATACATGTTTCACATGCTTGTGTTGATAGTCCGTGCATATCTTGTAGAAATTGTTTGACTAAATCTCATGATGATATGCTTGCTATATCTTGTTGCCATGATAAAAATGCTTGTATTTCCTCGAGTTGTGGCGCTAACAATGTAGAGGAAACCCAACACTCCATGGAACAAGATGTGTTTTTAAATGGTGCTTCAAGGGATCCTACATCATCATCTATTGCTTTTTGCCTTATAGCTAAGGCTTCAAAGGTATCTCCTACTTTGAAACCTAATATGTCTCTTGATGATGATGTTGATACTAATGATGATGAGGGTAATGATGAAGAGAATGATAATGTTGCCTCCTTAAAAATTAAGGGGGAAATGGTTTTTAAAGCTCTTCATAAAAATAAAATTGCTCGTTCCAACTTCATCGAAATCATGTCCATTGCCATTGAGGAGTTGGAATCTCGTCTTGAGGAGCATGAGGTCACCATTGATAAAATGGAAGGTCATGAGCGTGATTACACTAATGAGATTGCGGACCTCTCTCAAGCTCTTGAACTTGAACAAACCACCAAGGAATCTCTTGAGGAGACTTTTGCTCTAGAATTATCTAGAGTGAGGGAATCTTGTGATAGAGCTCTTGAGGTGGTCAATGATTTTGAAACTAGAAATGAGGAGCTTGAAGTTGCGAATGCTAAACTCCTTGAGGACTTTGAGCACCTCGAAAATGGCTCAAGGGTCATTAAGAGTGAGATCATCAAACTCACCGAGTTTCATGCTCAACTTAAAGCTTCATATTCAAAAGAGCTTGCCAAGTTGTCTTCTCCTCTTGTTTCTAATGATGATGCTTGTGCTACTAACTCTATCTCTTGTGAAGCATCCATATTGAAGGTGAATGTTGAGCTAAGGGCTCAACTTGAGTTGCTATCTAGCAATTATGGGATGTTGGAAGAAAATCATGTAAATCTCACAAGCTCTCATGATGATCTTATAGTATCCCATAATGTGCTAAAGTTAGCTCATGAGGCCATGCTTGCTAAGGTAACATCTAGTGAGCCTCATGTGGATACTAGCACTACTTTTATTCAAAATGCTATATTGCCTTGTGCTAGTCCTCGCAATTCATCCATGCATAACACTGGTACATCTTGTGATGAATTACTTTCCTTGCCTTGTTGCTCTAATGATGAAGCTTATACTTCCTCTAGTACTTGAGTTGAGACTAACCATGTAGAGGAAATCAAAGAGCTCAAGGCCCAAGTCACTTCTTTGAAGAAAGACTTGGAAATGAGTCATGAAGGGAAATTTACTCTCAACAACATCTTGAGCGTGCAAAAATCCCCCAAATGACAAAGGTGTACTTGGATTCAACTCCAACAAGAATAATAAGTCCAAGGTGAACAACAAGAAGGGCTAAAAACAAGTCAAGAGTTCGGCCAAGATTATTTGCTTCAAGTGTAAAATTGAAGGGCATCATGTTAGATCTTATCCGTTGAAGAAGAAGGCCATACGTGACAAGCAACAAGGGAAGCGGCTACAAGTACATTCTCATTCTCAACCTCAAGTTGAAGAAAGGCCTCTTCCCAAGAAGACTCAAGCTAATGCTTCTCAAGTTGAGAAATCAAGTGAGAAGAAAGTGAAGAGTAGACGTTGCTACCTATGTCGCGAGAAAGGTCACCTCGCTTCTTCATGAACTAGTGGTAACTTATCCAACCCAATTATTATTGATGATGTCTATTCTCTTGGGAAGGATAAGGTTGGCAATGTGGTTGCCAAGTTTGTTGGTACTCAAAGTGGTTTGAAGCAAAGAACCATTTGGGTAGCCAAGCCTATTGTGACTAACCTCTTAGGACCCAACTTGGTTGGGGACCAACAAGCTCAAACTTGATCAATAGGTAATGTTGGAGGTCATTGGAGACTTGGCTACATTATGAAGAATTAAGGGGACTTCATCATTCTCATTGTCTCAAGCCAAGTCATTCGGATTATCAAGTTTCTATCTTATATCCAATGTTCCTCCTTGCGGTAACTCGTGCTTAAATTGTTTACATTGAAAGTTACTTGCCCCTTTGCATGTTTGGCTTTGTTCCTTTCATGTGTTTGTATATGTTGTGCTCCCAACTTGATTATCTTGAGCAATCAAGTATGTGTGTGTTGGTTTGCACATCATGTACATGTGTGTCGTTCGTTGAGCCTTTGTGCATCTTGGTCATATCTTAGTTGGCTCTTCTGAGAGATTAATGGAATATCCCATTATGGGGGAGTGATGTGCTTTGTGCACTTCACAATCCTATAAAGGTGGGTACATGGGGAATACCACTTAGTATTGATATTGCAAGCTTATCTAGTCGCTATGTAGTATGTCTTCTCATGAGAAATTCAAATTCTAAATAGTCCATTAATTATCTCTTGTTGGATCCTTTTATTTGCCTCTTGTTTATCCTTAATTGGTATCACATTATGGGGGAGTAATATGCTATGTGTATATTACTACCCTAGAAAATGTGTACATTTGAGATATTGTCACCTAGAGTTGATATTGTAAATTATCTTGTTCCTAGGTGGCATGTTAGCTCTACAAGTTGCAATTTGGTTGTGTTTGGTGTAAATATGATGTTGGATATCCTTGCTATCTACCACTAGGAATTATTTCCAAATACCTCTTGTCTTTTGACAATGGGTACTCTCTTATGTGTGGTAGAAATTTATTGATCATCTTTACATTGGCTTTTGCTTTTATTTGCCTTTTCTCTTGCCTAGGATTGTATCAACTCCCTTTGTCTTCCATACCACTTGTGGATCTTGTTAATTTCTTTATCTTGTCTAGTGTTTTCTAGATATAGTGAAAGTGGTGATCCCACCTTGTGCATTTTGTATTCAAATGCAAATTCTCTATAATGCACTAGTCTTGGGGGAGCTATCCTATTTTCTATAAGACACTCATCTTGCGATCCTTATCAAGTGTGTGTTGGTGGAAGGCAAGCCGTTTTCTTTTTGGTACTTTGTGCCATCATGAAACTTTGTAGATAGCTTGGTTTGTTTGGAACCATCCTCTCTTTTGGGAGTTTGATATTTTTTTTAGTGTGTATCAACCGATTTCTCATTCCTCGATGTATCTTTTATGGATATCCTCCAAGTGATGATTTATTCATTTGGTATCTTTTCTTCACTTGGTTTTTATTTGTCATTTGGTATCAGTTCTTGAAAGTCTTGAGCATGCATATTAATTTGATGTAGTATTTTTAGCATGCTTTCCTTCTTTGACCCAATATATAGGGGAAACTCCACCAAGTCTCAAATTGGATGAGATGTGCATGTAATTCATTTTCATATCTATGTGCACATATTTATGTGGAGTTTGTCCTATGTATTGTTGGTTCTCTAACTCTTTGGTCCCAATGAGTTTGGGTACCATTTTGTTTGTGTTGTTGTTCTAGGAACAATTGGAGATGCATTGGACGCTCGGCTCACTCACAAGGAAGGTGGTGTCACCATGTACTTATTGGATTCAAGCTAGGATGACCAATGAACTACTATCTACCCTTAATTGGTATCTACTACATCCTTCCAATGATATCTCAGTAACAAGCATCTCTTCATGCATTCTTCCTTGCTTTCAACCTTGTGTAGGTTGCATCTTAGCATGATATTCATTCCATGTTGTGATACTTGTTTCCTTTCTCAAAGCATCTCAACGATGATCTCATATTACTAGTTGTGATGTCTTTGATGGTTGTGTAGTAGGAATTCATTTATATACAATAAGACCATATCTAGCCATGTGCTATGCTTTCAAGCAAATATCTTATTGGTATATTTATGATTTCCTTGTGGATATCTTGTTCTTTCCTTTTGTAACTATTTCGTGTGTATATCTTTCTTTGTAGATATATATCATCATGATTTCGTCTACCTAGAATCTTATACACCTGAGAGAAGTTGCATATCTAGTTGATATCCTTTCGTTCACGTCCACCTTGTCTTTCTTATGTTATTTCTTTGGTGGCTCCGTGAAAGCTTTTGCCTTGAGTGCGTGTCTTATCTCGTTGCATCTTGATGCACTCTTGTGTGGTGAAGATTATTTTCGTCATGCTTATCTTTATGAGGCTTTTGCCATCTTAATTGGTATCCCTCGTCTTGATGAGGCTTTCATCTTCTATCTTCACCACGGGTTGTCACAAGCATAGGTTCTTTATATGCTTATTAGTAAGCTTGTGAACCCATTTACTTGTTGTGTGTGGGAATGATAGGCATTGCACTGTGTTGCCTCATTCTTTCAAGACTTTATTGATGCTTAATGCTAATCCATACATTAGTATTCTCAACTGCATTGCCTTGACTCACACACATCATTTTGGTTGAGCCCATTCTTAAGTTGCCTCTTTCACTTATTGCTCAACCATGTGTTTGTTACATGTACTAGGCTTAGTTTCCTATATGCTCACTTGCACTTGTTGTAAGTTTCTATTGATTTTGGGGGAGCTATGATCCTATTTTGTGCACTTTGTATCCAAATACAAAAATTCTTATGTGTGCACAAATCATGGGAGCTTCTCTAGTTTCTTTAGAACACTCCTTTTCTCATATCATAATATCCTTTATTCATGTAGCTCGTAGGATCTTTGGTCTAGTTGGTTCAATTGATATCCGTTGATTGCTTGCTTCAATTGGTACCTTTTGATTGCTTGATTGCTTGTGTCTCTCTTCGTTATGTCCTTGTGGCATATCATTCCTTTAGCAATCTTGGTGCCTCAATATAGTTGGTCTTCCTCCAAGTATTACCGTTGGATATGTGTATTGCATTCCACTCTCTTGTTGAGAAATACACAATTTATGGAGGAACACAATTTATATTGGCCTTCTATGCTTTTCGCCCATTTTGGCAATCGATGCCAATGGGGGAGAAGTTTCAGAGAGTTTTGTGGAGAAGGTTTTCAGAGTCTTCTCCTTGCTTTGGATTCGTTCCTAAGCATTTGCATCTCATTCTCCTGCATCATTGGTTTGTTGCATTGCATGGTGATGCATAATTCCTTATATAAACTCTCTTGAAAGTGATTTTCATCAATTACCAAAATGGGGGAGATTGAAAGAACATGCGGTGCCCCCATGTTTGGTTTTGGTAATTAATGACAACCTCTATGGACTAATGGTTGCCTTGAGTTATATTTGAAGGATTTGTCCATAGGCATTTCTTGAAGTCCATGTGTTGGTTTCAAGGAGTTCATGAGTTGACCAAGGTACTATTAAGGAATTATTCTAAGTTTGGTCATGTGAGTGTTGAGCTTATTGCAAGCATGTCTTGAAGAGGAAGAAGATTGTGTGATCATTCATGTTTACCTTCAAGACATCATCCAAATGAAGAGAGTTGGAAAGATTCAAGGTTGATCAAGACTAAGTTAAGAGGGAATCAAGTTGATCAACTCACAAAGCGTAGAAGATGTACCGAGAGGGATCAAGTGATCCCATGGTATGGTAAGCATTGTCCATTGCGCTTTGTGTACTAACCCATGGTCTGTGTGAGAGTTCTATGTGGGGTTAGGTACGTGTTCATGGGCTTGCGTCAAGAGGAAAATATCCGTCAACCCATGGAGAGGATGACATCAAGTGGTGATCATCATCAAGATTGTCGTATGCAAGTTCAAGTGGAGCATCACGAAGAGATCAAGTTCTTGAAGCTTGCCATCCATTGTGGTGTCAATGGACTTGTGAAGATGTGCCGAAGAGTGGCTCACCCATAGTGGAGTATGAGGGAGCAATCATCTAGTCTTCATCGAGCCAACACAATCAAGAAAGGTGGTCCAACTTGAGGGAGTCAAGATCATCATCATCTAGCTCAAGTGGACCATGTGCAAGGCAAAGTTTTGCCGTTGATAGGTTTTCTATTTTACCGGTCTCATGGTGGTAGTTAGGAGACCGGGTTATAGGATCGCTTGCCGTACTATCAAGGGGGGCTCTCAAGTTGGTAGCTTGATCGCATCGTTAGTAGAGAGCTCAAACCATTGCATACTTGCATCATGTTTCTTGGTTCTTGTTTGATTCTCTTTGTGAGTCTTAGAGCTTATGGTCATCTTGATGACAAGTTTGAGTTCATTGAAAACGGAGTTCGCATGCGTCTTCTATGATGTTTTCGGTGTTGGAGGTTTTTTTTTACCTGAGTGTTGGAGGTTTTACCGGTCTTATCCGAGGAAGGGTTCTCACCATTTTCTTATGGGCATTTTCTCATTTGCTTTTTATTGATATTTCTATCAATATTGTGTTAGCCCATGTCGTTAGCTTTCCAACAAACTTGGTTTCGTTGAATTCGGAGTCCGTTTGCAGAAGTTATGGCTGTTTTTGTAAAGGCTGCAGCGGTACTACCATGGCTAGAGCGGATGTAATATTTTACTACCGCTCCAGAGCAGTACTACGGCGGCTCCTGAGCGGTAGTTCCGCTTCGGAACAAAATATCGTGTTTTGCTCAGCGGAAGTAGGCACAGAAGTATTTTTTTGTACCGCTCGCAAGCAGTAGTACCGCTACCATTTGCAGTAGTACCGTGAGGTCGAGCGGTAGTACCATGAGGACGAGCGGTGGTACCGCTCCGGCGCTTCTACTGGCCTTTTGCCTCCTCGCTGTTGTTTTTCAAAGGGGTACTTTCGCCCTAGCGGTAGTACCGCTCCTTGGAGCGGTAGTACCGCTCTGTGCGGGCTGTGAGCATAATGGCTGGATTTTTCCCCACCTATAAAAGGGGGTATTCTTCCCCAATGAACCCAATCTCTTGAGCTCGTTTTTGCCCCCATTGTTGACCTTCTTTGAGCTTGCTAACTCTCAATCCCTCCATGGATTCTTGCTAGTTTTTGAGGGAAAAGAGAGAGGAGATCTATATACACATTTCCACCAATCACTTTCTCCTCTTTGTGAGGGGAACCCCTTGGATCTAGATCTTGGAGTTCTTGGTGTTCTCCTTCTTGTTCTTCCTCTCATTTTCCTCCCTAGCATTGGTTGCTTCGGTGGGATTTGAGAGAGAAGGACTTGGGCACTCCGTGTGCCCTTGCCATTGCATTTGGTGCATCGGTTTGACTTGTCCACGTGATACGTGGAAGTTACAAGTTGAGAAGCTTATTACTCTTGGGTGCTTGGTACCCTTGAGCTTGTTCCTCTTGGGTGCTTGGGCGCCCTAGACGGTTGGTGGTGTTCGGAGCTCAATCATTGTGGTGTAAAGCTCTGCGCAAGCGTCGGGGTCTCCAATTAGGTTGTGGAGATCGCCCCGAGCAATTTGACGGGTACCGGTGACCGCCCCAAGGGTTGCCAAAGTGTACGGGTTTGGTGACCGCCCCCAAGGGTTGCCATTTGTACGGGTTCGGTGACCGCCCTCAAGGGTCCCTTAGTGGAATCACGACATCTTGCATTGTGCAAGGGCGTGAGGAGATTACGGTGGCCCTAGTGGCTTCTTGGGGAGCATTGTGCCTCCACACCGCTCCAAATGGAGATTAGCATCCGCAAGGGTGTGAACTTCACGATACATCATCGTCTCCACCTGCCTCGGTTATCTCTTACCCAAGCTCTTTACTTATGCACTTTACTTTGTGGTAGCCATATTGTTTCTTGTCATATTTCTTGCTATCTCCTAGTAGTTTATCTTGCTCAGCATAAGTTGTTGGTGCACATAGGTGAGCCTAGTTGTTTTAGGTTTTGTGCTTGGCAAATTAACCGCTAGGTTTATTCCGCATTTGTTCAAGCCTAAACCGTAATTATTTTAAAGCGCCTATTCACCCCCCTCTAGGCGACATCCATGATCTTTCAAGTTGTCGACTCGCTCTTCGACTACCGCTATATGGTGGGTGATCGGTGGAGATTTGATTTCTCTCTGATCGGGTTTAAGCCCAATCCGATCGTAGTTTGTAGCGACCCCCAGGGCGGCGATGCGATCTAGGAGCTCATTTAAGGACGAAAGCTCTGCCGGATCCATCTGCTTGGAGTGTTCGGAGTCGATTCGAAGGGGGTTTTCAATGACCCGAGAGGTCATCGTCGGCTTAATGACCGAACGGGTAGTCATGGTGAAGCCGCCTAGCCAGAGGGTTTGGCCTTGAGCTAGCATTCCTCCGGTGATGATATTATCCTTGAGAACAAGGCGAGACATCGATCTTGTTGTCGACAGCACAGTGGAACTCTCAATGAAAGCACCAATGTTGGTGTCAAATCCGGCGGATCTCAGGTAGGGGGTCCCGAACTGTGCGTCTTAGGTCGATGGTAACAGGAGACAGGGGACATGATGTTTACCCAGGTTCTGGCCCTCTCTATGAGGGGTAATACCCTATGTCATGCTTGATTGATATTGATGAATACGAGTATTACAAGAGTTGATCTACCTCGAGATCGTAAGGGCTAAACCCTAGAGGTCTAGCTGGTATGGCTATGATAATGAATCTCTCCCTCCGGACTAAGTCCTCCGGTTTATATAGACACCGGGAGGATCTAGGGTTACATAAGGTCAGTTACAAAGAAAGGAATCTACATATTTGGTCTCCAAGATTCCATGCCAAGGAGAGTCCCATCCGGACACGGGTGCAGTCTTCGGTTTTCGTATCTTCATAGCCTATCAGTCCGGCCCATGGCTAACAGGCCGGACGCCCGAGGACCCCTTAGTCCAGGACTCCCTCAATGGGCACGGGAATGGAGGGAGTACATGTATGTCACTCCAAAGTACATGAAGAAATTCGCTCTTCACCCTCCTTGCCCAAGACCTCCATTGGCACCTGGCCAAGAAGCTGATCCCACCAGCCTCAAGCATGGTGAGGACTATCATGATGAATGGGCAAAACGGCAAGCGAAGCTAGCCAAAATGGCTAAAGAAGCAGTGAGGAAATTTAACGAAGACTCTGCTGCTGCTGAGGCTTCTGCTAGCAAGCCCAGGAAGTTTATGCAAAAGAAGCCGGCTCGCAAGCCCAGTTCTTCACCAATGCCCTCACGGCCAAGCTCATCAATGCCCTCACGGCCAATTCCTCAAGCTGCCCCAGTTACTCAATTTGTAAAAACCTCAGCTCCTCCGCCAAAGTCCTCAGCACCTGTGCATCTCGCCTCGTGTCAAAGGACCAAAGGCATCTCAATTGCCTCTGGAGCCTCTACAAGTTCTTCAGCTCCTCTGCAATCCTCAACAGGCCCCACTCTGCTGAAGACCAAGGCCATTGCTGGACGAGGCTCAAGACCAAGTCCTCACAAGAAGCAGGTTGCCTTTCATGTGCCGTCCAGTGATGACGAAGCTGATGATGATGAACTTGCTGAAATCATCAGAGATAGACAACAAAGGGCCGCTAGATCCAAAGGAAGTGAAATGCCTCTTCTTATGGATCCCAAGTTGATCCTTGAGTACATTGATCTATGGCACAAGGACCCCAACACACCTATGCTAGAATTCAAGCTCACTCCTGGCTAGAGTCACATGCCGACCGCCTTCATTGGTGAAGAAAAGTGGAAATATGATAAGGCCAGACAACTGAAGAAAGCTCCATACAAGAAGGAGCGCTTTTTGAAGAAGAATGTTTTCAAGATGTCAACTGACGAACTTGTTGCTATATAGTCTGAGATCAAACGGCCCAGTGATGAATTCAGCACCTACCGTGCAGATTGACTTGGAGCCAAAGTCAGATTTGTGAAACTAGCTGAAGGATTCACCTCAAATGTTGCTGCCCCAACGCAACATGAATCTCCTCAGGCTGAAGAATCTGCCCAGCCAACTGAAGGTCATGCCAGCACCGCTAATGAAAATCAGGCTGCTGAAGAAACTGAAAGTACCAGGGCTGATGAAGATACTCCAGCCGCTAATGAAATTGCCAGGGCAACCACTAGTGTTGCGCGTGAAGAACAAGCCAGGCCAGCTGAAGCATTCTTCACTGCGCCTGAAGACACTGACAATGCCCGGGCATACAACTGAACCAGTTGCGCCTGAGGAAAATGAACCAATTTCCTCTGCTCCTCCTGCACCAACACCATGCCCAGTTCTTCCTTCTACATCAGAAGTGAAGAAAACCAAAGCTACGGAGTGAGCAACCGTGAAGAAAATGAAAGCATCAGCCGCCTCAGAGTCTTCAGTACCAAAGAATATGAAGACTTTGACAAGCTCTTTTGACAATCCCATTGATGCTATTCCTATTTCGAGCATGCCATCAAAGGAACTCGTTCCCTTTGGTGAGGATTATGAGATCCCAAGCGGATCTGATGAAGATGTTCCTTCTGCTGCTTCGTTAGAGCAGTTGGACGAAGAAATTGAAGTGGAGGATATCCCTTCAACTCCATTGGTATCATTGCCCATGCCTCAGTTCACAACTGAAGAGGCAGGCGTTGAGGAAACTGATGTAGAAGAAGACATGGACATTGGGTGCTCCACTACTATTATGAACGATGACTATTGGGAAAGTCAGCACCCCAATTCACCACTATTCACCCCACTTCAATAGATTCCTCAGTCCCCTGTCCAGACTAAAGAAATTCCTATGGGCTCTGAAGAACCTCGAGCTTCTCTTCTTACCACACCTGAAGAAATTCCAGCCACTAGAGCTGATGCTCATGCTGCTGAAGAAATGGAGACCCAGGCTGCCACTAAAGATGTTGGCACTGAAATTCCTCAGCCTACGGCTCCTGAGACTATGATTACTGAGGCTGCGAAGACATTGGCTGATACTTCTCAGCCCAAGCCGAAGAATCCCTTCTCAAAGAAGCAGAAATTCAAAGCAGATGAGTTCTTTCATGAGTATGTATTCTTCACTGACTACACCCCATATGACTCTGCTTGTCTTCGAAGCAAGCGTTTCTGGACAACAAGTCAGATGAATTTCTATTCCTCTCTGCTTTTTGATAAAGACAAGATCATCGACCATGAGCATATTCCTCATGTTGACATGGAATCGCTGCCTTGCTTCACCCCAGCCCTTAGTGTTCTTCATGACGCTGGGCTACTCAACCTCTGCACCGATATTGTTGACTGGAATGAAGAACTAATTCTTCAGTTCTATGAGATGCTGCACATCACCGGCAATGCTGAAGATGTGAATTCTTGGGTGTTGGACTGGATGATAGGAAACACTCACTTCAAAGCACCGGCCTCTGAATTACTTCATGCCCTACCTGTCAGTCCTCCCCCTTGAAGGTGCGCAGCTCATCTACCATGAACCTGAGCTATCTGATCATTACATGCAAGTCTTGATGAAGCCGCTGAAGCCTGGTCAAGCCCCCAGAACCAAATTCCTCATGAAGGAATTGCTATATGTGTCGAGGACTATCTATCGCATTCTGACCAAGACCGTGAGTCCTATCAAAGTCTACGATTCTAATGAAGAAGAATGCATTGGCATCATGAAGAATTTGCTATTCAACATCATTCATGGCATTCCAATCAACTACCATGATTTCTTCATGAGGACTCTGGCAAATGTTGCACTGTCACCTTTTGAGTTGAAGCCTTATGCTCCTTGGATTATGAGATTCCTCAAATCAAGGTCTTCAATCAATTACAAGGCTGACATTCAGAATCATCTCACTACTTGCCACCCATTGAAGTCTTCAAACAAACTTTTTCCTCATCTGATGAGAAGGGCAAGTCTGCTATTACCAATGAAGGCATTCGTCCTTTGGATGGGCAGTTTCACAAAGCTGCATCCTACTCCACCAATGATGACTCTGCCAATGATGACTCTGCCGCCAATGCTTCAAAGCAAAATCCTCAAGGGACAGCTCCAAGGGTGTTGACTGATCGTGAGCTTCTCCTCAGTCTTCACCAGAAGGTCGATCGCAACCATAAATGGATCAAGCGTCAGTTTGGTTCAATTCTTTAGAACATGACCATCACTCAGAATTCAGTGAAGAAGAACCATTACTACCTCCATGAAGTATTTGATCGCAGCTGGGCTGTACTATCTCATCTCTACGGTGAAGATGACCTCAAGAAGATGGGATTCAAGCAGGACTTTGACTGGTCTCAGCCACCTTCGAAGAGATTCAAGAAGGTCAATGTTCCTCACTTGGTGGCCAACTCTTATTCTTCATCGTGCGAGACTGATGAAAATGAAGACTTGGACGACACTGCGGCATGCCCTACTTAAACAACGGACCCCAACAATGCTGGCGCTCCTCCGTCGACTTCATGATGATATTCTTCAGGGGCGTTAGTCCTCACTTTTCGTCCCTTTTTGGTCATTCGATGACAAAGGGGGGGAAATTTGAGTTAGTCTTCAAGCGGGTCTATCTATATGGGCGTTTTTTTGCTAAGTTACAACTGTTGTTTTTTCCAAAAACTTTGTTGGAATAATTTGTAATCTTAACTCCGATGGTGGTCTGATACTTTCGCTATGTTCTTTTGCATGTTGTTTCCTCATGTATGATAATGCACACATGCTGAATTACATCAGTCACCATATTTCATCATGCATTTCAAATTCTTCATATCGTCTGTTAAATGCGTGTATGAATTACAAGATATAGGGGGAGATCTCCATGATACTACTCTTCAATTTGCATTGCTTCTCAAAAGCAAATTCCTCACATATGCACATCTTCAAGGGGAGTTCTTCTATATCTTGCAATCAAATTCCTCAATATCAGTATTTACACTTCATATAACCTGATACGTCTCCATCATATCTACTTTTCCAAACACTATTGCCCTTGTTTTGGACTCTAACTTGCATGATTTGAATGGAACTAACCCGGACTGACGCTGTTTTCAGCAGAATTGCCATGGTGTTATTTATGTGTAGAAACAAAAGTTCTCTGAATGACCTGAAACTTCATGGAACGTCTTTTTGGAAATAATAAAAAATCCTTGCAAAATATGAAGACCAGGGGGCCCACACCCTAGCCACGAGGGTAGGGGGCGCGCCTGCCCCCCCAGGGCGCGCCCCCTACCTCGAGGGCCCCCTGGAGCTCCTCCGACCTCAACTCCAACTCTATATATTTGCTTTCAGGGAGAAAAAAATCAGAGAGAAGGATTCACCGTGTTTTACGATACGGAGCCGCCGCCAAGCCCTAAAACCTCTCGGGAGGGCTGATCTGGAGTCTGTTCGGGGCTCCGGAGAGGGGAATCCATCACCATCGTCATCATCAACCTTCCTCCATCACCAATTTCATGATGCTCACCGCCGTGCGTGAGTAATTCCATTGTAGGCTTGCTGGACGGTGATGGGTTGGATGAGATTTATCATGTAATTGAGTTAGTTTTGTTAGGCTTTGATCCCTAGTATCCACTATGTTCTGAGATTGATGTTGCTATGACTTTGCTATGCTTAATGCTTGTCACTAGGGCCCGAGTGCCATGATTTAAGATCTGAACCTATTATGTTTTCATCAATATATGAGAGTTCTTGATCCTATCTTGCAAGTCTATAGTCACCTACTATGTGTTATGATCCGGCAACCCCGAAGTAACAATAATCAGGACCACTCCCGGTGATGACCGTAGTTTGAGGAGTTCATGTATTCACTATGTGTTAATGCTTTGATCCGGCACTCTATTAAAAGGAGGCCTTAATATCCCTTAGTTTCCATTAGGACCCCGCTGCCACGGGAGGGTAGGACAAAAGATGTCATGCAAGTTCTTTTCCATAAGCACGTATGACTATATTCGGAATACATGCCTACATTACATTGATGAATTGGAGCTAGTTCTGTGTCACCCAAGGTTATGAATGTTACATGATGAACCACATCCGGCATAATTCTCTATCACCGATCCATTGCCTACGAGCTTTCCATATATTGTTCTTCGCTTTGTTTACTTTTCCGTTGCTATTGCTATCATCATTACAAAATACCAAAAACATTAATTTTGCTATCATTACCTTTTGCTACCACTACTATCATATTACTTTGCTACTATACACTTTGCTGCAGATATTAAGTTTCCAAGTGTGGTTGAATTGACAACTCAGCTGCTAATACTTGAGAATATTCTTTGGCTCCCCTTGTATCGAATCAATAAATTTGGGTTGAATACTCTACCCTCGAAAACTGTTGCGATCCGCTATACTTGTGGGTTATCAAGACTATATTCTGGCGCCCGTTGCCGGGGAGCATAGCTCTATTCTTTGAGTCACTTGGGATTTATATCTTCTTATCATTATGAAGAACTTGAGAGATCCAAAAACCAAGATTTATCCCTCAACTACGAGGGGAGGTAAGGAACTGCCATCTAGCTCTGCACTTGATTCACCTTCTGTTTTGAGTAAGCTTGCGACACCTAAACATGCTTCTGCTATTCGTTCTGATATGTCACATGTTATTGATGATGCCACTTATGCTATGCATGATACTTATGATGAAACTACTTCTATGCTTGATACTATTGTGCCACTTGGTGAATTTCTTGATGAACAACTTGCTAGGGTTAGAGAGAATGAAAATATTGAAACTGATAATATTGATGAACGTGATGATGAAGACTCTTCCCCTAATAAATATGAATTACCTGTTATTCCTGAGGGTTATGTTTTTGAAAAGGAAGCTGCTTTAGCTATTTTAGCTTGCAAAGATAGATACGAGCTCAAGAGGTTATTAGCTAAATGGAAGCAACAATCTCTTAATGCTAGAATGAAACCTGACCCTGCTTTTGCTACTTCACCTATCTGTGTTACTGATAAGGATTATGAATTCTCTGTTGATCCTAATATAATTACTTTGGTTGAATCTGATCCTTTTCATGGCTATGAATCTGAAACTGTTGCGGCACATCTTACTAAATTAAATGATATAGCCACCCTATTCACTAATGATGAGAGAACTTGTTACTTTTATATCCTTAAAATATTTCTGTTCTCATTAAAGGGTGATGCTAAGATATGGTTTAATTCTCTGGATCCTGGTTGTGTGCGTAGTCCCCAGGATATGATTTATTACTTCTCTGCTAAATATTTCTCTGCTCATAAGAAACAAGCTGCTTTAAGGGATATATACAACTTTGTGCAAATTGAAGAAGAGAGTCTCCCACAAGCTTGGGGGAGGCTTCTCCAAGTACTTAATGCTTTGCCTGATCATCCTCTTAAGAAAAATGAAATACTTGATATCTTTTATAATGGACTAACCGATGCTTCTAGAGATTACCTTGATAGTTGTGCTGGTTCTGTTTTCAAGGAAAGAACACCGGATGAAGCTGAAATTTTATTGAACAATATGTTGACAAATGAAAATAATTGGACACTTCCTCAGCCAGTTCCTGAGCCTATTCCTAAACCAACTCCGAAGAAGAGGGGTGTTCTATTTCTCAGTCCTGAAGATATGCAAGAGGCAAAGAAATCCATGAAAGAAAAGGGTATTAAAGTTGAAGATGTTAAGAATTTACCTCCTATTGAAGAAATACATGGTCTTAATTTACCGCCTGTCGAAGAAATGCATAATTTTGATCCATCTCCTATCGAATAAATACATGGTCTTGATAACCCAACACAGGTAGTAAAGGTCAATTCTCTATAGATATGATAAAGCTGAACTCCCATTTACTAAGTTTGCTAGCCCATGCTTAGATGAGTTTGATAAATTTATGGCTAAGCAAGAAGACTTTAATGCTTATTTTGGTAGAGAATTAAAACGCAATGCTGATATGCTTGAATACTTGGGTGATTATATGGCTAATGTCAAAGCTGAACTTAAACTTATTAGTAAACATGCTTCTATGGTTACCACTCAAGTAGAACAAGTACTTAAGGCTCAAAATGATTTGCTCAATGAATTGAATAGTAAGAATAATGATTATGCTGTTAGAGTGGCTACTAGAACTGGTAGAATGACTCAGGAAGCTCTATATCCTGAAGGCCGCCCTAAGAGAATTGAGCAAGATTCTTAGAGAAATAATATAGATGCACCTAGTCCTTCTAAAAGGAAGAAAAAGAAAAATGATAGAACTTTGCATGCTTCTAGTGAACCTGTTATTGATACACCTGAGAATCCAAATGATATTTCTATTTCTGATGCTGAAACACAATCTGGTAATGAACCTGAAACTAGTGATAATGCTAAAGATAATGTTCATGATGATGCTCAACCTAGTAATGATAATGATATAGAAATTGTACCTGCTGTTGATCTTGATAACCCACAATCAAAGAATCAACGTTATGATAAGAAAGACTTTGTTGCTAGGAAACACAGAAAGGAAAGAGAGCCTTGGGTTCAGAAACCCATGCCTTTTCCTCCCAAACCATCCAAGAAAAAGGATGATGAGGATTTTGAGCGCTTTGCTGAAATGATTAGACCTATCTTTTTGCGTATGCGATTAACGGATATGCTTAAAATGAATCCTTATGCTAAGTACACGAAAGAAATTGTTACTAATAAAAGAAAGATACCGGAAGCTGAAATTTCCACCATGCTTGCTAATTATACTTTTAAAGGTGGAATACCAAAGAAACTTGGAGATCCAGGAGTACCCACTATACCATGCTCCATTAAAAGAAACTATGTTAAAACCGCCTTATGTGATCTTGGAGCCGGTGTTAGTGTTATGCCTCTCTCTTTATATCATAGACTTGATTTGAATAAGTTGACACCTACTGAAATATCTTTGCAAATGGACGATAAATCAACTGCTATACCTATCGGTATTTGTGAGGATGTGCCTGTTGTGGTTGCAAACATTACTATTTTAACGGACTTTGTTATTCTTGATATTCCCGAGGACGATAGTATGTCTATTATTCTTGGAAGACCCTTTTTGAATACTGCAGGGGCTGTTATTGATTGCAACAAAGGCAATGTCACTTTTCATGTTAATGGTAATGAGCATATGGTACACTTTCCGAGGAAACAACCTCAAGTTCATAGTATCAATTCTATTGGAAAAATTCCATCGATTATTTTTGGAGGTTTTGAATTTCCTCTTCCTACTGTCATGAAGAAATATGATATTCTTATTATTGGGGATGTGCATATCCCCGTTGAGGTAACCTAGTGTTATTCGAAGATTCTCCGGTTCCATGTTATTCGGAATGAGTTTGTTAACAAGACTTGATCAACCTTGTTAATGGATTCCTTTTGATGATCATGAGATGGATGAATTTAGAAAACACAACTCTCTGTACCCTCCTTTTACTTTTTGTTATTTATATTAAATAAAATAAAAATAGTATTTTTCCGTCTATTATCTAATTTATCCGTGCAATATAAAAATACCCCAAAAATAAAAGTTCTCCAAATGCCCTGAAATTTAAATATGATTTTTTCTGGAATATTTGAGAATATTTGGCACTGAGAACACAACACGGGGGGGATCCACCTGGCCACGAGGGTGGAGGGCGCGCCCTACCCCTGGGCGCGCCCCCTGCCTCGTGGGCCCACGACGGCCCTCCTCCACTCATTCCTGCACCCACACACTCCTTCTTCCTCCCACAAACATGATTATCCAGTTCAAACCCGAGTCCAAGCTCATTTTGCTGCCATTTTCGATCTCCTTGCTCAAAGCACCTCTCACAAAACTGCTTGGGGGGATTGTTCCTTGGTATGTGAATCCTCCATTGGTCCAATTAGTTTTTGTTCTAAGTGCTTTATTCATTGCAAATTTATGCTGCCTAGGTGACCCTGTTCTTGAGCTTGCATGTCAAATTTATGTGGTTCCAAGTAGTTTTGATGCATGATATAGGCTCTAGGCACTTGTAGGAGTAGTTGCTATCAATTTTGTTGAGTTTGGTTTACTTTTATTTGAAGTTACTAAAAAATTCAGATTTTTTCAGAAAATAATGAAGAGATTTTTGAGGGGCTCATCGAGTCGAAGCTCGAAGGAAAAGCAAAATGAAAAAGCAGAGAGGCCCAAATATAATCTGCCTCGCACCACGGAGGTTCGGCTGTGTGAATGGCCTTCTGATGATTTCTTGAGAGCAGTTGGGATTTATGATGATTTTTATGAATTGGCTGAGAATGCAGGCCTCACCGCCTTCCTCCACGACCAACGCGAACAGTATCTCTTACTCACCAATATCTTTGTGCAAAACTTTCATTTCCATGCTAGGAGCTCACCACCTACGGTGGAGTTTTATTTATATGATGAGCATAAGGAGATGTCACTTTATGATTTTTGTCGGGTTTGTTTGATCCCTTTCGAGGGCACGATAGAGGAACCACATCGCGACGATGTGGATGGGTTTATTGATACCATCACTGTAGCGGAAACGAGAAGGTTTCAGATGCACGAATCACTAGCATACATTTTCCTATTTTACGCTACTTTGCAATATTTGCTAGTCGTTGCTTAATTGGTTGCGGAAACTATGGAAACCTTAGTGTTCCTGATATTATTATTTTGTTGCACAATTTATTCTGTGATAACTCTATTAGTATGGGCGGTATTATTGCTAAACGGTTAAGTCTGAACCGTACAAAGGGCCCCATCTTTGGAGGCATCTATGCTTCACGCCTAGCTGCACATTTTAACATACCCATTAGGCATTATGAGAAGGAAGAGAAATTGCTGCCTCCTGTTTATTTAGATTATAAGAGTATGGTGGCACATGACTTTATTGATAAGAATAGGGAAGGGGAGCTTAAATACAAATTGTTCTTTCATAAACATCATCCTGAGACTATTACCCTGCCTGCTCCTTCCTTGTTTGATTTATCTGCAGGCTAGTACCTTGTTCCGTTAGAGGCTATTCACACCTACCGAAACCCTACATCAGCCACAGAGCCAGAGTTAGAACCACAAGTTGATCCTCCACGACAGTCTAATTACCAGTGGGATCCGGAGATGATTGCCAACTAGTGGTAATCAGAGTCTTCTTCTTCGCAGTACGACCCCAACTATTACTATGGATATCCGCCAGGCCAGCCGTGGCCATAAACCAACTTAGGCCAAAAGCCTAAGCTTGGGGGAGTACGTATTTCTCACCGACATTACATTCATGTTCACACACTCATTGCTAGATGTCGGTGCTCATACTTTTTCATTGTAATATCCATGCTAGTTTATTTCCTTTTTATGCTTTCTTTTTGGGTGTTTAATAAACCTTAAGAAAAACCAAAAAAATAGTTAGCTAGTTTTAATTTCCATGCTTGTAGTAGTAATTACAAAGAAAACCCAAAATGATTTCATGTTCTTCTTTTGCTTGTTGGGAGCTTTCTCGTGTAAATAGTTTTATTTCTTTTCTTTTCTTTGGGGATCGATAGGAGAAGACCATGATTAAATTGTTGAAATGTCTCTTATATGCATTATTGTTGATCTGACAAAAGAGCCCATATTGCCTTGTCTTCTCCTGTTTATTGAATGCTTGCAGATTCCAGCTTAGTCCAATGCACGTGCACTATTATTATTATTCACATCGTTCGGTCGTGCAAGTGAAAGGCAATTATGACGATATATGATGGACTGACTGAGATGAGAAAAGCTGGTATGAACTCGACCTCTCTTGTTTTTGTAAATATGATTATTTCATCGTTCCTGATTCAGCCTATTATGAATAAACATGTTTGCAATGACAACTAGAGATCATAGTTTCTTGTGCCATGCTTGATTATCTAGGAGATTATAATGGTTTACCTTGCGTGCCCACATGCTATTAAAATGGTTGTGCTATGGTATGATAGGGTGGTATCCTCCTTTGAATGATTTAAGTGACTTGACTTGGCACATGTTCACGCATGTAGTTGAAACAAAATCAACAAAGCCTTCACGATATTTATGTTCATGGTAGATTATATCCTACTCATGCTTGCATTCGGTGTTGATTAATTTTAATTCATGTTCATGACTGTTGTCGCTCTTTAGCTGGTCGCTTACTAGTCTTTTTCTAGCCTTCACCTGTACTAAGCGGGAATACTCCTTGTGCATCCAACTCCTTAAACCCCAAAGTTATTCCATATGAGTCCACCATACCTACCTATATTCCGTATCTACCTGCCGTTCCAAGTAAATTTGTATGTGCCAAACTCTAAACCTTCAAATAAATATCCTGTTTTGTATGCTCGAATAGCTCATGTATCAACTAGGGCTGTCCGTATCTTCCATGTTAGGCGGGTTATTCTCAAGAGGAGTGGACTCCGCTCCTCACTCACGAGAAAATGGCTGGTCACCGGGATGCCCAGTCCCATGCTTTACGCAAATCAAATCAAAATAATTGCAAACAAAACTCCCCCTGGGACTCTTGTTAGTTGGAGGCACTCGTTGTTTCGAGCAAGCCATGGATTGATGCTTGTTGGTGGAGGGGGAGTATAAACTTTACCATTCTGTTTGGGAACCGCCTATAATGTGTGTAGCATGGAAGATATCGCCATCTCTTGGTTGTTATGTTGACAATGAAAGTATACCGCTCAAAATATTATTCACCTCTATTTCAAAACCGAGCTCTGGCACCTCTACAAATCCCTGCTTCCCTCTGCGAAGGGCCTATCTATTTACTTTCATGTTAAGTCATCATCCTCTTATTAAAAAGCACCAGTTGGAGAGCACCGCTGTGATTTGCATTCATTACTGTTAGTTTACATTGAGTATGACTTGACTGGATCTCTTCTACCATGAATTACAATGTCTAGTCAGTCCTTGATCTTTAAAGGTGCTCTGCATTAATGTTTTGCGGTCTCAGAAAGGGCTAGCGAGATACCATCTTGTTATATCATATTATGATTGTTTTGAGAAAGTGTTGTCATCCGAGATTTATTATTATTGCTCGCTAGTTGATTATGCCATTGATATGAGTAAACATGAGACCTATGCGTTATTGTGAATATGGTTAGTTCATAATATTTGTTGAAAACTTCAATATTGTCTTTACATATTTACAACAACAAGAGCAAACAGAGTTTGTAAAAGTTTTTCTTTATCACTTTTAGTTTATCAACTGAATTGCTTGAGGACAAGCAAAGGTTTAAGCTTGGGGGAGTTGATACGTCTTCCGTCGTATCTACTTTTCCAAACACTTTTGCCCTTGTTTTGGACTCTAACTTGCATGATTTGAATGGAACTAACCCGGACTGATGCTGTTTTCAGCAGAAATGCCATGGTGTTATTTATGTGCAGAAACAAAAGTTCTCGGAATGACCTGAAACTTCACGGAACGTATTTTTGGAAATAATAAAAAAATCCTTTCAAAAGATGAAGACCAGGGGGCCCACACCCTAGCCACGAGGGTGGGGGGGGCGCCTGCCCCCCATGGCGCGCCCCCTACCTCGTGGGACCCCTGGAGCTCCTCCGACCTCAACTCCAACTCTATATATTTGCTTTTGGGGAGAAAAAAATCGAAGAGAAGGATTCATCGCGGTTTACGATACGGAGCCGCCGCCAAGCCCTAAAACCTCTCGAGAGGGCTGATCTGGAGTCCATTTGGGGTTCCGGAGAGGGGAATCCGTCGCCATCGTCATCATCAACCTTCCTCCATCACCAATTCCATGATGCTCACCGCCATGCGTGAGTAATTCCATCGTAGGCTTGCTGGACAATGATGGGTTGGATGAGATCTATCATGTAATCGAGTTAGTTTTGTTAGGGTTTGATCCCTAGTATCCACTATGTTCTAAGATTGATGTTGCTATGACTTTCCTATGCTTAATGCTTGTCACTAGGGCCCGAGTGCCATGATTTCAGATCTGAACCTATTATGTTTTCATCAATATATGAGAGTTCTTGATCCTATCTTGCAAGTCTATAGTCACCTACTATGTTTATGATCCGGCAACCCCAAAGTGACAATAATCGGGACCACTCACGGTGATGAACGTAGTTTGAGGAGTTCATGTATTCACTATATGTTAATGCTTTGGTCCGGTACTCTATTAAAATGAGGCCTTCATATCCCTTAGTTTCCATTAGGACCCCGCTGCCACGGGAGGGTAGGACAAAAGATGTCATGCAAGTTCTTTTCCATAAGCATGTATGACTATATTCGAAATACATGCCTACATTACATTGATGAATTGGAGCTAGTTCTGTGTCACCCTAGGTTATGACTGTTACATGATGAACCACATCCGGCATAATTCTCTATCACTGATCCATTGCCTACGAGCTTTCCATATATTTTTCTTCGCTTATTTACTTTTCCGTTGCTATTGCTATCATCATTACAAAATACCAAAAACATTACTCTTGCTATCATTACCTTTTGCTACCGCTACCACTACTATCATATTACTTTGCTACTAAACACTTTGCTGCAGATATTAAGTTTCCAGGTGTGGTTGAATTGACAACTCAGCTGCTAATACTTGAGAATATTCTTTGGCTCCCCTTGCGTCGAATCAATAAATTTGGGTTGAATACTCTACCCTCAAAAACTGTTGCGATCCCCTATACTTGTGGGTTATCATAACCCCGTTGAAAACTTAACCTATATTGTCATCAATCACCAAAAAGGGGAAGATTGTAAGTGCATCTAGTGCCCCTTAGTGATTTTGGTGTATTTAATACTTATAGGTTAAGGGACTAATGTGTTTGTGAGTGTACACAGGTCTATAAGTCTATGAGGAGTTTGATATTTACAGAGAAAGTCGACCCCTAAAAATGAATGTCTACAACTGAAGACTTCGGTTTTCTGAAGACTTTGAAAGTGAAGAAATTGGTGTGATCCTGAAGACTTGGTATTGATGCGAGGAATATGAAGCGTGAAAACTTTTGTTTTTGTAGTTTCATTTTCTCCTTCCCGAGTCATAGGAAACACCGTACTATGGAAGGGGGTCGAGGCAAAACTAAGGAAAACTTTCCATGTGATTCTCAACTCAAAATCCTACACCTACCAATCCCTTCGGGTGAAGCCATTGGAAATATCATACAGTTCAGTCAATTTCTTTAGTAACAAAGACGAAGTTCTTCTGGTCTCTGAGGAATTTGTTCTGACTGAGGAATTAGGAATTTGCCAGTGCGGATTGCCTACAAGTGAGGAACATGATATCCCTGAGGAATTTGAACCTCAAATTTCTGACCGTTGCTGTGCTATGCGACAATTGTCCCAAAATATCTTATCCACCTAACGGTCATATCATTGAAGGACATTTATGTCTTATCATGTCAGGCTGCTCCCTAGGCTATAAATAGCTGCCCCCTACAACCACTAGTTGGTTGGCTGCTCCGTGAGAAACCGACACTTGTCATTGAGAGCATCCCATCCTCCGAGGACTTTGAGCAAAAATCATCAAGTGAGGAAAAACCCAAAACCCCAAACCAAACACCTACAAACCCAAAGTGATTGAGCATCATTGAGGAGATTGTTCCTGTGTGGAACCAATGCTTGTTACCTTTGAGGACTGTGCATCCTCCGGACGGTTAGGCGCCATGGTCTAGAGCATCCAAGAGGAAATTGTGGATCGCCGGGTGACCAAGTTTGTGAAGGTTTGGAAGTCACCTGAAGACTTACCACGAGTGATTGGGCGAGGTCTGTGTGACCTTAGCTCAAGGAGAATACGGTGAGGACTATGTGTCCGGGACTGTGTGTCCTCAGGTTTAAATACCTAGCCGCTCCAACCAGACGTACAACTGTCACAACAGTTGGAACTGGTCTACCAAATCATTTTCTTCACCTTGCTAACTAGTTCTATTTCCTCAACCCTTTCATTTCCTCATTACTGTGTTGTGTACTTGATCAGTACTGTTTGAAGACTTTCTCAATTTCCTTAGTTTAATTTCTTTAGTCAGTTTGTCTTCAGCCTGCTTATCTTGTGTTTACACTTTCTGTACTATGTACTTGTTTTCATTTCATCACGATGACTGTGCTTTTGTTCTGTTATGTTTGCACCTGAGTACTTATTCCGCTGCTAGTCGTTCGTGACTTAGGAATTTCTTCACCCTAAAATTCCTCAATGACGAATTTGTAAAAATCGCCTACTCACCCCCTCTCTAGTCGACTTAACGCACTTTCAAAACTCCTACAAGGGATCAATGCTTGGATTATGTACCCATTTTTGAATGGGTCCTTGGATGTTTTTTGAATGGAAACTGCATGGCTTGGCCCCACAACATTTTATTGATAAATAAAAGAGAGCATAGTCATAATTACAGATCCACAAGCAATGAAAAAAAGAGAAAAATCTAGGCTAAACTAGATTACAATACAAGGATGGAGAAAGGTCTCCTCAAGGTGGTAGGAAAGCAATCCAGTGAAGAAGCTCCTCCTTGTGTCTTGATTTTATCCTGTGTGCCATCAGGGAGATATCATGAATGAAGCCAACCTTCCATCTACCAAAAGTTGGTTTTATCTTCCTGAAGATCTTATCATTTCTGACCATCTAGATATTCCACCATGTTAAAAATACCACTTTAGCGAAGACGGGTTTGGCAAACTCCTCTTTTGCATGGGCTACAATTTCCACCATATCAGATTTAGAATGCCAGTACATCTGCAAATAATTCCAAACTCTAAAAATGAAATTACATTGGAAGAACAGATGATTTCTATCTTCCAATAGACCAGCTCTGCATATAACACATTCAGGCCCATCCTCAATCCTCCAGTGCCTTCTCTGAATCATGTCTTTGGTTATCACTCTATCCATAATCACTAGCCATGTAAACATTTTAATGGACATAGTACAACAACTTTTATATATCCAATTCAGTAAGGGGTTTTCCACAATGGGCTTGTGGACCAGATCATAGTATTTCTTGGCCATGTATTGTGTCATTTTGCTATCATTCCAAGACCAGCAGTCGGGCAGCAATCTATCTTCGGCAAATCCATCAAGAGCTTGAGAAAGGCATTGAAACTCCACATATGCCTGCTCAGATAAAGGCAACTGGAAAATCCCCAAAAGGTTGTCAGAATTGAGAACTTGTTGTGCTGAAATGTTCTGATCTAAGCAGTAGGAGAAAAGCCTTTTAAATTTATCTTGGAGCAACAAACTATTGGTACCAGTCCAGCCATCCTTCCAAAATAGGGTAGTATCCCCACTGTTAACTTGAACTACAAAAACAACTCTAAATTTGTGGATAAGTTTGGTGACATCTCCCCACCAGAAAGATCCACACAAGGTAGTGTCATGGGGCACTCTATCAAAATAGTAAGAGTTCCATATTAAGTTCACCCATGTAATATCCATCTTGTTGTAGAATTTCTGCAGATGTTTGAGCAATAAAGCATCATTTTGCACACTGAGATTTAGAATTCCCAGGCCTCCTTTATTCTTGGGCCTGCATACCAAGCGCCAAGCATCTAGAGATTGTCCAGTGTCTTGACCATATTTCCTCCATAAGCATTGCCTCTGTATCCTTTCTAATTGCTTCAATATACCAGGAGGGATTTTCAAGCTACATAAGAAGAAGATTGGCATAGAAGATATCATAGAGTTAAGCAGTTGCAACCTCCCCCCTTGTGGCAAGAACCATGAGCTGGTAGTAAGCCTCCTCTCCATGCAATCAACCAATTGCATGAAGTCAATGATCTTGGGCCTTATTGTGCCAATTGGCAGGCCAAAGTAGGTAAAGGGTATTGTCCCAATTTTACAGCCTAGAATATCAGCCAGATCAGCAGCTAGGGTACCCTCCACATTGATTGGGATCATTGAGGACTTGAGGATCATTGGGTGCTTTGATGTTAGCAACAAGGTTCTTAGGAACTCAAATAGACCATCCAATGTACTCATAAGAAGAACCAACAAATTTGGCATAAACATGCCCATCACTAGCACGACGCAAAACATAAGAGTGGTTAAAGTCGACGGCTTTGTTGCCAGGGGAAGTTTTTCCCTTCTTGGCATTACCTGCTGGGGAACATAGAATTTCAAAAAAATTCCTATGATCATGCAAGATCTATCTAGGAGATTCATAGCAACGAGAGGGGAAGAGTGTGTCTACGTACCCTCGTAGACTGAAAGCGGAAGCATTTAGTAACACGGTTGATGTATTCGTACATCTTCGCAATCTAACCGATCCAAGTACCGAACGCACGACACCTCCGCGGTTTGCACACGTTCAACTCGGTGACATCCCTCGAACTCTTGATCCAGTTGTGGCCAAGGGAGAGTTCTGTCAGCACGACAGCGTGGTGACAGTGTTAATGAAGTTACCGGCGCTGGGCTTCGCCTAAGCACTACAACGATATGACCGAGGTGTGTAACTGTGGAGGGCGGCACCACACACGGCTAAACGATCAACTTGTGTGTCTATGGGGTTCCCCCTCCCCCGTATATAATGGAGGGGAGGAGGAGGAGGGCCGACATAAGGTGCGCGCCCAAGGGGGGAATCCTACTCCTAGTAGGAGTAGGTTTCCCCTTTCCTAGTCCTAGTAGGAGAAGAAGGAAGGAGAGGAAGAAGAGAAGGAAAGGGGGGCCGGCCCCCCTAGCCCCAGTCCAATTCGGTTTGGGCTAGGGGTCCGCGCCACACCTTGGCATGCCTCCTCTCTTCCACCATTAGGCCCATGAGGCCCAATAACTTCCCCCCCCGGGGGGGGGGGGGGGGTTCCGGTAACCCCCGGTACTCTGAAACTTATCCGAAATGACCCGAACCATTCTGGTGTCCGAATGTAGCCTTCCAAAATATGAATCTTTATGTCTCGACCATTTAGAGACTCCTCGTCATGTCTGTGATCTCATCTGGGACTCCAAACAACCTTCGGTACATCAAATCACATAACTCATAATACATATCATCATCGAACGTTAAGCGTGCGGACCCTACGGGTTTGAGAACTATGTAGACATGACCAAGACACATCTCTGGTCAATAACCAATAGCGGAACCTGGATGCTCATATTCATTCTGTAATTCATCATCCCGCAACTAACTCATTAGTCACATTGCTTGCAAGGCTTATAGTGATGTGCATTACCGAGAGGGCCGAGAGATACCTCTCTGACAATCGGATTGACACAGCCTAATCTCGATCTATGCCAACTCAACAAACACCATCGGAGACACCTATAGAGCATCTTTATAATCACCCAGTTACGTTGTGACGTCCGATAGCACACTAAATGTTCCTTCGGCATTCGGGAGTTGCATAATATCATAGTCATAGGAACATGCATAAGTCATGAAGAAAGCAATATCAATAAACTAAACGATCATAGTGCTAAGCTAACGGTGAAGGAAATATGCCCTAGATGCAATAATAAAGTTGTTATTTATATTTCCTTATATCATGATAAATGTTTATTATTCATGCTAGAATTGTATTAACCGGAAACTTAGTACATGTGTGAATACATAGACAGACAGAGTGTCCCTAGTATGCCTCTACTTGACTAGCTCGTTAATCAAAGATGGTTAAGTTTCCTAGCCATGGCCATGTGTTGTCATTTGATGAACGGGATCACATCATTAGAGAATGATGTGATGGACAAGACCCATTCGTTAGCTTAGCACTATGATCCTTTAGTTTATTGCTATTGCTTTCTTCATGACTTATACATGTTCCTATGACTATGAGATTATGCAACTCCCGAATACCGGAGGAACACTTAGTGTGCTATCAAACATCACAATGTAACTGGGTGATTATAAAGATGCTCTACAAGTGTCTCCGATGGTGTTTATTGAGTTGGCATAGATCGAGATTAGGATTTGTCACTCCGTGTTTCGGAGAGGTATCTCTGGGCCCTCCCGGTAATGCACATCACTATAAGCCTGGCAAGCAATGTGACTAATGAGTTAGTTATGGGATGATGCATTTCAGAACGAGTAAAGAGACTTGCCGGTAACGAGATTGAACTTGGTATGAGGATACCGACGATCGAATCTCGGGCAAGTAACATACCGATGACAAAGGGAACAACGTATGTTGTTATGCGGTTTAACCGATAAAGATCTTCATAGAATATGTAGGAGCCAATATGAGCATCCAGATTCTGCTATTGGTTATTGACCGGAGATGTGTCTCGATCATGTCTACATAGTTCTCGAACCTGTAGGGTCCGCACGCTTATCGTTCGACGATAATTTGTATTATGAGTTATGTGATTTGATGTACCGAAGGTTGTTTGGAGTCCCAGATGAGATCACGGACATGACAAGGAGTCTCAAAATGGTCGAGACAGAAATATTGATATATTGGATGACTATATTCGGACACCAGATGAGTTCCGGGGGTCATCGGATATATATCGGAGTGCCGGAAGGGTTATCGGAACCACCGGAGAAGTAATGGGCCTTATTGGGCCTAGGGGAGAGAGAGGGGCTGCCAAGGGCTGGCCGCACACCCCCATGGGCCTAGTCCGAATTGGACTAGGGGGAGGGCGGCGCCCCCTCCTTCCTTCTTCTCCTAGTAGGACTAGGAAAAGGGGGAGTCCTACTCCTACTATGAGGAGGTCCCCCCCTGGTGCGCCTATGAGGGCCGGCCGACCTCCCCCTCCCTCCTTTATATACATGGGGAGGGGGCACCCTAGCACACATCAAAGTTGATCTTAACTGTGTGCGGTGCCACCCTCCACAGATTTCCACCTCGGTCATATCGTTGTAGTGCTTAGGCAAAGCCCTGCGTCCGTAACTTCATCATCACCGTCACCACGCCGTCGTGCTGACAAAACTCTCCCTCTGCCTCAGCTGGATCAGGAGTACGAGGGACATCACCGAGCTAAACGTGTGCAGATCGCGGAGGTGCCCTGTGTTTGGTACTTGATCGGTTGGATTGCTAAGACATTGGACTACATCAACCGCGTTACTTAACGCTTCCGCTTTCGGTCTACGAGGGTACGTGGACACACTCTGCCGCTCGTTGCTATGCATCTCCTAGATAGATCTTGCATGACCGTAGGAAATTTTTGAAATACTGCGTTCCCCAACAGTGGCATCCGAGCCAGGTCTATGCGTAGATGTTATATGCACGAGTAAAACAAAAAGGGGTTGTGGGCGTGGGTATATACATATTGCTTGCCGTCACTAGTTGTTTCTTGATTCGGAAGTATTGTTGGATGAAGTGGCCCGGACCGACACTACATGACCACGTTCATGAGACTGGTTCTACTGACGTGCTTTGCACACAGGTGGCTGGCGGGTGTCTGTTTCTCCAACTTTAGTTGAATCGGATTCAATGAACAGGGTTCTTTCTGAAGATCAAAAATCAATCACTATACCACGTTGTTGTTTTGATGCATAGGTAAGAACGGTTCTTGCTAGGAGCCCGTAGAAGCCACGTAAAACTTGCAACTACAAAGTAGAGGACGTCTAACTTGTTTTTGCAGGGCATGTTATGATGTGATATGGTCAAGGCATGATGAGATATAAATTGTTGTATAAGATGATCATGTTTTGTTAAAGTTATTGGCAACTGGCAGGAGCCTTATGGTTGTCTCTTTATTGCATAAGATGCAAGCGCTATATAATTGCTTTACTTTATTGCTATGCGATAGCAATAGTTGCAAAAGCAATAGTTGGCGAGACGACCATGTGACGACACGTTGATAGAGATCAAGATCATGGAGATCATGGTGTCATGCCGGTGATGATGGAGATCACGACGGTACTTTGGAGATGGAGATCAAAGGCACAAGATGATGATGGCCATATCATGTCACATATTTTGATTGCATATGATGTTTATCTTTTATGCATCTTATTTTGCTTAGTACGATGGTAGCATTATGAGATGATCCCTTACTAAAATTTCAAGGTATAAGTGTTCCTTGAGTATGCACTGTTGCAACAGTTCATGCCGAGACACCACATGATGATCGGGTGTGATAAGTTCTACGTTCACATACAACGGGTGCAAGCCAGTTTTGCACAAGAAGAATACTCAGGTTAAACTTGATGAGCCTAGCATATGCAGATATGGCCTCGGAACACTGAGACCGAAAGGTCGAGCGTGAATCATATAGTAGATATGATCAACATAGTGATGTTCACCATTGAAAACTTTTCCATCTCACGTGATGATCGGACATGGTTTAGTTGATATGGATCACGTGATCATTTAGATGACTAGAGGGATGTCTATCTAAGTGTTAGTTCTTAAGTAATATGATTAATTGAACTTCAATTTATCATGAACTTAGTCCTGATAGTATTTGCATATCTATGTTGTAGATCAATTGCTCGCTTTAGCTTCCCCGTTTTATTTATGATATGTTCCTAGAGAAAACTATGTTGAAAGATGTTAGTAGCAATGATGCGGACTAGCTTCGTGATCTCAGGATTATCCTCATTGCTGCACAGAATGCACATAAGAATTATGTCCTTGATGCACCGTTAGGTGACGGATCGTTTTGCAGGAGCAGATGCAAATGTTATGAACGTTTGATAAGCTCGGTATGATGACTACTTTATAGTTTAGTGCGCCATACTTTACGACTTTCAACCAGGACTTCAAAAACATTTTGAATGCCATGGAGCATACACTACAAAAAAAATACACTCCCGTGATGATACGTGTTTGTCACAGTAGGTCATGTTTTCTATCATGCATGTACGTCCATGACAAATTTATGACAGAATCAAGATAGTCATACATGTGCTGTCGTAGAAGTGTTCCATGACATTACCAAAATTATCATCACGGAAGTGTCCACTTCCATGATGATAAATCGCATGTCACAGAAGTGCTTTCGTCAAGGGTGACCGACACGTGGCATCCACCGTAACGGAACACCGTTAAGCTATCAGGTCCTGTTTTGGATCCGATAACCCGTTAACAGCCCGGACCAATGGGGATTTTCCACGTGTAAAATCATCATTGGCCGGAGGAAACACGTGTTGCCTCACCGTTGGGACAGATGTCATCCACTCATTGGACAGGAGGCGCCTATGATAGGTCGACACGTGGCACGACCCAACAGTGGCCCATTCCGGTGAAAAAGGCTGGCCCAGTAAAAAATAGCAGGCCGGCCCATATAAGGCCTACTTGTGTTAGGTCCATTTAAGCCCACGACCCATACGAAATGTGCCAATTCGCCCGTCAACGGCCCATTAAAGATTTGACACCATTGCATCCCATCGTCAGTTCGAGCCCGTTAATAGTCCGCTATATATTTGGGCTCAATATCGGCACGATGAGATTTCGGCCTATTAACGACCCATTCAGTGGATGGGCCAATTTTCACGATGTACATCTTTCGGCCTTTTAGTGAACCATTTAAATATTGGGCTAATTTCCGGCCCGGTGTGTCTTTCAGCCTGTTGACAGCCCATAAATCAGTTGGGCCATTTGTAGTCGGACCTGAGTTTCGGCCTTTTAGCGACCCATTTAAGTGTTGGGCCAATTTCCGGCCCGGTGTGTCTTTCAGCCTGGTGACGGCCCATATATCTGTTGGGCCATTTGTAGTCGGACCTGAGTTTTGGCCTTTTAGCGACCCATTTAAGTGTTGGGCCAATTCCAGGCCCTGTGTGCCTTTCAGCCTGTTAACGGACCATAAATGAGTTGGGCCATTTGTAGTCGGACCTGAGTTTTGGCGTTTTAACGGCCCATGCCCTTCATGGTCCAATACCAGCCCGGTTTCTCTTTCGGACTGCTAAAGGCCCACAACACAGTTGGGCCATTTACAATACAACCTGACTTTCGGCCTCTTAGCGGCCCATGCTCTTCATGGTCCAGTACAAGCCCGCTGTCTCTTTCAGCCTGCTAAAGGCCCACACTATAGTTGGGCCATATGTAGCCTGAACTTAGTAACAGCCTGTTAACGGCCCGTGAAATCAATTGGGCCCACCTGTTGCCCGCTTTGATGTCAGCCTGCTAACGACCCGAGAGTTAAGAGGGCCGACAATTAACTTTCGGCCTGGTAACGACCCATTAACTTAATGGGCCCACTAAAGTTCGTACATATCTTTAGGCCAAATTAGATAATTTGAGCCCATTACAACGAGCAATTATGCACAGGACCAAAACCAATCAAGCAAAGGTACAACATACAGGAAAAAACATTGCACATCCAACATATATTATAGGAAACTACATCCACTGGGCAATCAAAGATTGATGCCAGTGCAAATAAATGAATAGAACCTAACGATCTACAACTCCACAATCTGCAACCTCAGCACGGATGACGCCCATAAGCATGTGGGCAAGTTCTTGCTGCTTTGCTACACTGTGTTTGAAAACATTGATCAGTTGTTGTGTCACACGACTCTGCACTTCCGATTCCTCCACCATTTCCATCATTCCTTCAGCCATTAATTGTTTCACAAACATACATTTTTTCCGTTGCATTCGAGACAGAGGATACTGAACAGATTCATATGGCGATTTTGGTAGGCTTGTATTATTGATAGTGGAGAGTGTCTCGACCACTGCATCATAGCATAAATTAGGAGGGGAACCAAACAGATTAATCATGAGTTATTGGCATATTACCTAGCCTAGATTTATTCGAAAGAAACAATGGGGTTGTCTTGCTGTTTTCAGAGTTTGTCTTCTTATCTTCAGCAGCCTGCACCAAATTAAGACACTAGCATTGCTATCATTGGACAAGTCAGATAATAGGAAAGCAAAATTGGTACAACGAACGTTTGGGTAACTAGCCAGCACTAAATTAACATAATATGGTACAACTATCATCAGCCAGGTAAGGTAATATGAAAGCAACATTGACACAATGAATGAATGGGCAACCAGAGCAGCACTACAATTCAGTAATGTGCATGATATGAGATAGTACACTCATGCAGCTCAGTATGCAAAACTACCAGGCAATTTTCTTTACAAAAATCAACATTGGCGGCTTTAACATTTTGCTACAACTAATTTTAGATCAGACAAAGGTTGGATTCACGCCGATTAACAAAATACATGCTGATGTAAAAATATAGTGATATACAACAGGTACTTACATCAGCATTGGAGCACAGAGAATTCCCAAAAGATATTTTTCTCGAATACAATCCCAATGAAGGAAATCTTCTATCATTTAACCTTATTTTCTAAAAGAGAGATGGGTAAGAAACATGTAGAAAATATGATCAGAATTGTAACATCCCAAATTTTCAATTTGGAATGTTATACATTAGATCATCAATGCATATCATATTTTATTTTGCTTTTGGCTTTGATCCTAGAAATTCTACGCAACTCAAGGACCCACGGAGAGAGTTGGTGATTTCGTTACTTTCATATTTGAGTTTTCTCAAATTTTGAGAATAGGATCATTTGATTTTATTTATTTTATCATCAATTATTTCTATTACAAAAATATGAGAGAGGGACTAAAATAACTTTCCAAAAATAAAGAAATATTGAGGATTTAATAAAAAAATAAAATAAGATTTTATTTCGGAGTTTTTCATTATTTTATTTGAATTTAGGAAAAATGTGCGTTTTTCAAAATTGCATTTAGGCCCCAAATAAATGTTCACCTTGTGCGGCTTGATTTTAGAAGCCCAAGAAAATTTACTTCGGGATTTTTGGAGTCCGTTTAGTATTTCTTTTTATTTTTTTGTTCCGTGCATAATTATTTATAAAAAAACGAACCGACATACGGGCCGTGTCCGACCCGGACTCCGGCCCGACTCGCCCTTATAAGCCGGCCCATCCGAGGCCGAACCCTAGCCCCGAGCCGCCCCAAGCCCCGCCCGTCGCCGCCGCGTCGCCGCACGCAGCCCGAGGTTCGCCTCGAAATCCGTGCTGGTTTTTTTTATTTTTTTTCTTCGAAAAACCGTTCGGTTTTTCCGTCGGTTTTTCTCTCTGTTTTTTTTAGTTTCGGTTTTTTTAAATAGATCGGTTTTTCTGATTTATTTAATTAGCGAGCGTTCGTCTGTTCGTTCGTTCTAATGAACGTTCGTCGTTTTTCTTTTTCTCGGATTAAACCCGTGATTTTTCTGATCACGATTTCTGATCCGATTTTCGTTTTAGTATAACTTTTCGCTCGTTTATCGGAATCAGGCGATTCAAGCGCCTGGAGTTTCATCTCGAAACCCTCTATCCGTTTAACCAACTTAAACAAGCTTTTGCCACTGTAAAAATTGCTTTAGATCCAGATTAGTAGAACGAAGTTGTTTTCTTTCGCCGTTTGACTTTCGTTGCTTCGTTCGATTTGATTCTTTTTGCAAACCGGAGTTCTTAAGTTGAATTTTCTGGTTAGATCTTTTATTTGACTTTTACTTGTGCATTAGATGAGTACTTATTGTATGCTTGTGTGTTTGTCTGCGATAGAATACCCGGAGTGCGCCGCCTATTACTTCGAATCTCTAGGTTTCGCGGATCATCAGCAAGGCAAGTAACACTTTGATCATACCTTTTCTACTACCTAGTTTTATTGCATTAGATCAATCCACGAACATTGCATGATTAGGATCTAATCAAATTGTGGGATGGGAAGTAGTTGAGGTAGTACCTATCACCTGTTATATATCAAACCTTTGGGAGTTACTTCTACGTTTGCTTATTGTGCCATGCTATGCTAGTAGACGTGGATTGGGTGAGTGATATCCATGACAGATGTGAGTATTGTTAATTAATGGTTTATCTAAGGTGGCAACTTAAACACACATCTGGGTGGATTGAGGCACCTGGGTCATCCAGGATTTGCCTGTTTTCTTTCGGACCGCCACCCAGGCTCAAAGGGATCATGAGATTATTTATGCTAGAAACTTCCGTGTGTAGACACAAGCTATTTTGGGCTCTAGCATAGTTGACTAAGTCATGCGGACTCTTACAGTGGTAGACTAGCAGATGTAGGGGATGTAGGTGGAACGGTCTACCCGATCGTAAGGTGCTAGCGCTTCTGAAAGACTATGTCTCGGTCATCCGTCTTATCAAACACTTTGTAGTGCGAGAAACCAAACGGAGGCGATCGAGTCTTGTGGGGAAAAGTGCGCAAACATCTGTAGAGTGTATTAAACTAATCATGGTTAGCCGTGTCCCCGGTTATGGACATCTTGAGTATCTAGTACTTGGATTAATTTTGTTGGGCTTTGTTAATGTTGATGCTTAATTGGGATTGAGAATGCTGTCAACCATTCTCAATGTTTAACAACTACCATGATAGTTAAAAAAATTTATTCCTTTGCAGTAGGGAAAAATTGGCTTTACGCAAAACTGTAACCATAGAGCTTTCCACCTGCCAAATATGCATATAGAATAGCCGTTTCATTCCATTACCCTCTATGTGTTACATTGCCAGCATATTCCATGTGCTGACCCGTTTCGGGCTGCAACGTTAATGTTGCAGACTTTTTAGACGACGATTAAGGAGTTTTTAGGTCGTGGTTCTATACTCAGTGATGCCGTTGGAGTTGATGGACTCACTTATCTTCCAAGCCTTCCGCTGTTATCGTTATTAGATGCCCTTAAGCCATATTTATTGTAATAAGTTCTCAATTGAGACACTCAATGTAATAAGTGTGTGATTGCTACTCTGTTATAAATCCTCCGAGTACTGTGTGGTGTCAGCATTACTGATCCAGGGATGACACCAGAGCACAGAGATCAGACTGTTTGAGGTCTGGTCGCTACAGAGATGGTATCAGAGCACACGCTGACTGTAGGACACGACCACTAAGCTAAAGACCTAGATCACTATTCACTCTCTTCTCTTCTGACTCCTCATCTTTTCTACTCTTTTAGGATGGCGGATGCAAGGAACAAGTTCACGCAACCGGATGAAGATACACCCTTTGGACGTCACTTGAAGGAAGTCACTAGATACCTGAACATAGGAGTACCAAACTTCACCGGAACCTACAAACGCCACTTTACCTGAAGAAGAGCGCTGGATGATTCAAGTTCAATTTCCATGAAGGACGTTCATGCCAGTCACTGAGCCCATAGAGTTTTCTTTTGATGCACCAACTTGGAATCTAGGGAAGAGCATGCCAGCTCACATCGCCATGGGACGCATTGGAGAAGTCTATCGCAATGATCTCAAGGATACTATCTACCAGATTTGTGGATGTCGAGATGAGCACTGGGAGATGATCAGCACTAGGAAGGATAGATCAATTGCAGCTTTTATCCAGGAGTTAAACCAGCACATTCAACGACAGGAGAACCAGATGTGCGCCGACATGATAGACCTGAAGAAGGCAAGGACAAGGATCAAGGAACTAGAGGAAGAACTCAAGGCTACACGTGAAGATTATGAAGAAGAAATTGAAGTATTAGTGGACAAGAATGCCTACCTAACAATGAAGATCGGGATATTTATGGGAGGCCCTACACCAGTAGATGAAGACGAAGAACCCAAGGAGATTCCCCCGGAAGACTACATCATCATCGACAACACCGACTCAGATCAAGATGATAGCGATGATGACTATGTTGATGAAGCCGGAGCAGATATCATGGAGTCTGGAACCGAAGAATATTTCTAGTAGACCACCTCATCAGTAGTAGTAGTCCACCATGTAAATAAAATAGTCCGAGCACTTTTGCGATAGTTAGATCGATTGTATGCCCTTGTTTGATTGAATGAAGTGAATTGTTTGCTTTTGTCTCATGTGCATATGGGTAGTGTTTTCTCTTTAGACCCCCTCTATTCTTACATCTCATCTTTTCTAAACCCTCAGATGCCTCCGAGACGTGACCCCGGATTTACCTTTCCACCGGAGCTCACCCAGTTGATCCAGCAGCAGAACACATTGATGCAATTGCTAGTCCAGAATCAGAACCAGGGGAACAACAACAACAACCCACCACCACCACCACCACCTGTTGATCATTTAGCCCGTTTTCTTAGGCTGAATCTGCTGGTGTTTTCCGGTAGCACCGAGCTGATAGTAGCAGATGATTGGCTCCGCAAGACAGCTAGAGAGTTGACCACAGTAGGATGCACAAATGCGGAGAAGGTGAAGTTTGCTGCACATCAGCTTGAAGGACCCGAAGCATCATGGTGGGAGAATTTCACAACCACTTTCCCTGTCGACACTATCACATGGGACCAGTTTCAGCAGGCTTTTCGCACTGCCCACGTTTCAGCAGGAGCTATGGCCATGAAGAAGCGTGAGTTTCACAACTTGCGCCAAGGAGGATGGACAGTTGGCCAGTATGTGGAGGACTTTAGTAAGTTAGCACGTTATGCCCCAGATGACGTTGCTACGGATGCAGCTAAGCAGGAGAAGTTTCTGGAAGGGCTGAATGATGAGTTGAGCATGGAGTTGATGGTAGCAACCTTCAACAACTACCAGGAGTTGGTAGATCGTGCTCTTATGATTGAAGGGAAGCAGCAACAAATTGAAAATCGCAAGAGGAAGTATGGACAAGGGAAGTACAATTCAGGAGCTTAGCAAAAGCCACGTTTTACCCCTAGACCGGGAGGACATTTTCAGCATACCCATGGAGGAGGTAGCTCGCACAATCACAATGGCCCCAGGAATGGTAATGGGAGTGGAGGAAGCAATGGCTAGAATCGCACCAACCCATCAACCCCAGCCAAGAAAGACATGAGCCAAGTCACTTGCTTTAAGTGTTCGAAGACCGGACATTATGTCAATAAATGTCCTGAAATACAGAATGGAAATAGCAATGGAAGCTCTGGGAAGAAGCCGAACCCTTTCAACAGGGGACAGGTGAACCACGTTAGCGTGGAGGAGGTTGAAGCTCAGCCTGATGCAGTAATAGGTAAGTTTTTGGTTAAGTCATTTACTGCACTCGTTCTTTTTGATACTGGTGCATCACATTCATACATCTCAAGGGGATTTGTGGATAAGTATAACCTGTCAACCCAAGCCCTTAGGTCACCCATATTAGTAACCTCGCCTGGAGCAGAATATATGGCTAGTCGATGGTGTGATCGGTTACCATTAAGGATTGGTAACTATGTTTTTCCCTCAGACCTAATAGTATTGGAATCCCAAGGATTGGATGTGATATTAGGCATGGATTGGTTGTCAAAGTATGAAGGGAACATTGAATGTGCCAGTAAGTCAATTTTACTTACCTCCCCAAAAGGGAGAAGGATCAAGTATGTATCCCGACATGTGCCAAAGAGGACTCAAGTAAATTGCTTAACAGGAGTTGTGCAGGAGGAAGTACCATTAGTGAAGGATTTCCCTGATCTATTTCCAGAAGAGTTGCCAGGCATGCCACCGGATAGAGATATTGAGTTCTTGATTGAGCTATTGCCAGGCACAGGGCCAATATCGAAGAGACCATATAGGATGCCTGCAAAGGATTTGGTGGAAATTAAGAAGCATATTAAGGAGTTACTGGATAAGGGATATATTCGCCCAAGTTCTTCGCCTTGGGGATCGCCAGTACTTCTAGTGGAAAAGAAGGATGGATCGTTAAGAATGGTTGTCGATTATCGAGGATTGAATGAAGTAACAATCAAGAACAAGTACCCACTACCGATGATCAATGATCTGTTTGATCGATTGCAAGGAGCTAAGGTATTTTCCAAGATCGATCTGCGATCAGGATACCACCAGTTGAAGATTCGGGAACAGGATATACCCAAGGCGGCTTTTACCACCAGGTATGGGCTGTACAAATATACCGTTATGTCATTTGGTCTGACTAACGCACCCGCATATTTTATGAACATGATGAACAAAGTATTTATGGAGTTTTTGGATAAGTTCGTCGTAGTGTTCATTGATGATATCCTGGTTTACTCGAAGAATGAAGAGGAGCATAAGGAGCATTTGCGTTTGGTACTTGGTAAGCTCAGAGAACATCAATTATATGTTAAGTTTAGCAAATGTGAGTTTTGGTTGAAGGAAGTAGGATTCCTCGGACACGTTATATCTGGATAAGGTATAGCAGTTGATCCCACTAAAGTTGATACCGTGACCAAGTGGGAAGCACCAACCACCATGGGAGAGATCCAGAGTTTTCTTGGACTCGCAGGATACTACCGGAGATTTATTGAGAATTTCTCAAAGATTGCGAAACCTATGACTGAGTTGTTGAAGAAAGATACCAAGTTCATATGGACAGAGGAATGTAAGGCTAGTTTCCAAGAGTTGAAGAAATGTTTGGTTACTTCACCAGTGTTGATTTTGCCAGATCAGACCAAGGATTATGAGGTGTATTGTGATGCTTCACGTCGAGGACTTGGAGCAGTGCTTATGCAGGAAGGGAGAGTTGTTCCATATGCCTCAAGACAGCTTAAGCCTCATGAGTTGAATTATGCTACGCATGATTTGGAGTTAGCAGCCGTAGTGCACGCACTGAAAACTTGGAGACATTTTCTGATTGGAAACCATTGCGAGGTGTATACGGATCATAAGAGTTTGAAGTATATTTTCACACAGAAGGAGTTAAACCTAAGACAAAGGAGATGGTTGGAGCTCATCAAGGATTACGATATGAAATTGCATTATCATCTCGGGAAGGCTAATGTAGTAGCTAACGCATTAAGCCGTAAGAGCCATGTCAATACGTTAATGACGGGAGAAATACCAAGGGAGTTAGCCGAAAATCTTCGAGAGTTATGCTTAGAAATAGTCCCGAGAGGCTATGTAGCATCATTGGAGATTCAGTCTACCTTGATGGATAAAATCAGAGAAGCCCAAAGGACTGATAAGGAGATTGCTTCTATTAAGGAGAAACTTAGCAAATGAAAGGCTAAGGGATTTCGTGAGGATGAGCACGATACCCTATGGTTTGAAGACCGTGTTTATGTGCCCAATTACCCGGAGATCAGGAAGTTGATACTGCAAGAGGCACATGATTCGCCATATTCGATTCACCAAGGAAATACCAAGGTGTATTTGGATTTGAAGGATATTTTCTGGTGGACCGGAATGAAGAAGGATATTGTGGAGTACGTAGCGGTTTGTGATGTATGTCAGAGAGTGAAGGCAGAGCATCAGAAGCCAGCAGGATTGATGCAGCCATTGCCGATACCCGAATGGAAGTGGGATAAGTTAGGCATGGATTTTATCACGGGATTACCCAAGACTCATTCAGGCTATGACTCGATTTGGGTTGTAGTTGATCGATTGACGAAGGTAGCTCATTTCATCCCGGTAAAGACCACTTACACCAGTGCTAAGTTAGCAAAGATATACATGACCAGGATCGTATGTCTGCATGGAGTTCCGAGGAGTATCATATCAGATAGAGGAACCCAGTTTACCTCAAAGTTCTGGAAGCAGTTGCACGAAACTTTGGGAACCAGGCTAGAATTTAGTACAACTTTTCATCCATAGACAGATGGACAGACTGAGAGGGTTAATCAGATTTTGGAGGATATGCTGAGAGCTTGTGTGCTAGATTACGGATCTAGTTGGGACGACAATTTGCCATATGCAGAGTTCTCTTACAACAACAGTTACCAAACCAGTTTAAAGATGCCCCTTTTGAATCCTTGTACGGAAGGAGGTGCATGACACCGTTGTCATGGGACGAAGTTGGAGACCGCCACTTGTTTGGACCTGACTTGATTAGAGAGTCTGAACAGAAGGTGAAGTTGATTCGCGATAGGCTCAAGATAGCCTAGTCCAGACAGAAGAGTTATGCAGATTCTAAACGCAAGGAGACAGTTTACGAAGTTGGAGATAGAGCTTATCTTCGAGTATCACCACTTCGAGGGACAAAGCGTTTTGGAGTTAAGGGAAAGTTAGCACCACGATTTGTAGGACCATATCGAGTTTTGGAGCGTATGGGAGAAGTGGCCTACAAGTTGGAATTGCCCGAAGAATTGTCAGGAGTTCATGATGTGTTACACGTTTCTCAGTTGAAGAAGTGCCACGCGGATATGGCTGACATACCTTTGAGAGATACAGTGCCATTGGAAACAATTCAATTGGATAATGATTTGACCTATGAGGAGAAACCAATTAAGATTCTAGAGTATGCCAGTCGAGTCACTCGCAGCAAGGTTATCAAGTTTTGCAAAGTTCAGTGGAGCCAACACACAGAGGATGAAGCCACCTGGGAACGAGAGGAAGATTTACTCAAGGACCACCCTCACCTATTTTCTAGCCAACCCGAATCTCGAGGGCGAGATTCATCTTAAGGGGGGTAGGTTTGTAACATCCCAAATTTTCAATTTGGAATGTTATACATTAGATCATCAATGCATATCATATTTTATTTTGCATTTGGCTTTGATCCTAGAAATTCTACGCAACTCAAGGACCCACGGAGATAGTTGGGGATTTTGTTACTTTCATATTTGAGTTTTCTCAAATTTTGAGAATAGGATCATTTGATTTTATTTATTTTATCATTAATTATTTCTATTACAAAAATATGAGAGAGGGAATAAAATGACTTTCCCAAAATAAAGAAATATTGAGGATTTAATAAAAAATCAAATAAGATTTTATTTCGGAGTTTTTTGTTATTTTATTTGAATTTAGGAAAAATGTGCGTTTTCAAAATTGCATTTAGGCCCGAAATAAATGTTCACCTTGCGCGGCTTGATTTTAGAAGCCCGGGAAAATTTATTTCGGGATTTTTGGAGTCCGTTTAGTATTTCTTTTTATTTTTTACTTCCACGCGTAATTATTTATATAAAAAAACGAACCGACCTATGGGCCGTGTCCGACCCGGACTCCGGCCCGACTCGCCCTTATAAGCCGGCCCACCCCAGGCCGAACCCTAGCCCCGAGACGCCCCAAGCCCCGCCCGCCGCCGCCGCCGGAGCTGCTGCCCGCCGCCGGCGCCGCCGGGCGCCGCCACCTCGCCGCACGCAGCCCGAGGTTCGCCTCGAAATCCATGCCGTTTTTTTTATTTCAAAAAACCGTTCGGTTTTTTCGTCGGATTTTTTAGTTTCGGTTTTTTTAAATAGATTGGTTTTTCTGATTTATTTAATTAGCGAGCGTTCGTCCGTTCGTTCGTTCTAACGAACGTTCGTCGTTTTTCTTTTTCTTGGATTAAACCCGTGATTTTTCTGATCGCGATTTCTGATCCAATTTTCGTTTTAGTATAAATTTTCGCTCGTTTATCAGAATCAGGTGATTCAAGCGCCTGGAGTTTCGTCTCGAAAACCTCTATCCGTTTAACCAACTTAAACAAGCTTTTTCCACTGTAAAAATTGCTTTAGATCCAGATTAGTAGAACGAAGTTGTTTTCTTTCGCTGTTTGACTTTCGTTGCTTCGTTCGATTTGATTCTTTTTGCAAACCGGAGTTCTTAAGTTGAATTACCTGGTTAGATCTTTTATTTGACTTTTACTTGTGCATTAGATGAGTATTTATTGTATGCTTGTGTGTTTGTCTGCGATACAATACCCGGAGTGCGCCGCCTGTTACTTCGAATCTCTAGGTTTCGCGGATCATCAGCAAGGCAAGTAACACTTTGATCATAGCTTTTCTACTACCCAGTTTTATTGCATTAGATCAATCCACGAACATTGCATGATTAGGATCTAATCAAATTGTGAGATGGGAAGTAGTTGAGGTAGTACCTATCACCTGTTATATATCAAACCTTTGGGAGTTACTTCTACATTTGCTTATTGTGCCATGCTATGCTAGTAGACGTGGATTGGGTGAGTAATATCCATGACAGATGTGAGTATTGTTAATTAATGTTTTATCTAAGGTGGCAACTTAAACACACATTTGGGTGGATTGAGGCACCTGGGTCATCCAGGATTTGCCTGTTTTCTTTCGGACCGCCACCCAGGCTCAAAGGGATCATGAGATTATTCATGCTAGAAACTTCCGTGTGCAGCCACAAGCTATTATGGGCTCTAGCATAGTTGACTAAGTTGTGCGAACTCTTACAGTGGTAGACTAGCAGATGTAGGGGATGTAGGTGGAACGGTCTACCCGATCGTAAGGTGCTAGCGCTTCTGAAAGACTATGTCTCGGTCATCCGTCTTCTCAAACACTTTGTAGTGCGAGAAACCAAACGGAGGCGATCGAGTCTTGTGGGGAAAAGTGTGCAAACATCTGCAGAGTGTATTTAACTAATCATGGTTAGCTGTGTCCCTGTTTATGGACATCTTGAGTATCTAGTACTTGGGTTATCATGTGAATCTCAACATGTTACCCTAAATTAATTTTGTTGGGCTTTGTTAATGTTGATGCTTAATTGGGATTGAGAATGTTGTCAACCATTCTCAATGTTTAACAACTACCATGATAGTTAAATAAATTTATTCCTTTGCAGTAGGGAAAAATTGGCTTTACGCAAAACTGTAACCATAGAGCTTTCCACCAGCCAAATATGCATATAGAATAGCTGTTTCATTCCATTACCCTCTATGTGTTACATTGCCAGCATATTCCATGTGCTAACCCGTTTCAGGCTGCAACGTTAATGTTGCAGACTTTCCAGACGACGATTAAGGAGTTTTTTAGGTCGTGGTTCTATACTCAGTGATGCCGTTGGAGTTGATGGACTCACTTATCTTCCAAGCCTTCCGCTATTATCGTTATTAGATGGTCTTAAGCCATATTTATTGTAATAAGTTCTCAATTGAGACACTCAATGTAATAAGTGTGTGATTGCTACTCTGTTATAAATCCTCCGAGTATTGTGTGGTGTCAGCATTACTGATCCAGGGATGACACCGGAGCACAGAGATCAGACTGTTTGAGGTCTGGTCGCTACAAGAATGCTATAAAATTCCATGATGCGAGGATACGCACACGCTTCTTAGAATGGAGTTGACATTCTTTTGCTGGACTGGAGTGGACTAGTTCTTTGGCCACTGGAATCTGCTTATTATCAGTGGGAGTTGGGTTTCTGTGTGCTGGAGCAGTATCTATGAAAAATGGAGTTGGTTTATTATCTCCTGGCGTTTGGATCTTTTGCAAAGACCCGGTTTGTAACCCTTCAGATTCTAACATAGTCATCTTCCCCTTGCATGCCTTGTATAGAAGAATGGTGCTTCAATTATAAAACATGCTACAACAGAGATGGAATAGGTACTGAAGAATAGAAAGGCATGACATATTGACATGTATTCCCCCATCCGGAAATAAATGGATGGGTCTAGGCGTATTTCAGTTCTAGATACATCCAGTTTTATCCCTTTCTGCGACATGTAATCCGGACGGAGGGAGTATGATGTAAGATCTAGGGATACGACAGGACAACACAGTAAAAAACACTGAAAACCCACTATAGAACCAAAGTAATCAAACCCACTAATATGAGATAGTACACTCATGCAACTCAGGATGCAAAACTACCAGGCAATTTTCCTTACAAAAATCAACATTGTGGCCTTTAATCATACATTTTGCTACAACTTAGTTTAGATCAGATAAAGGTTGGATTCACGCCGATTAACAAAATACATGCTGATGTAAAAAATATAGTGATATACAACATGTACTTACATCTGCATTGGAGTACAGAGAATTCCTGCAAGAATCTTTCCTCATAGACGATACCAGTGCAGACATTCTTCTATGTGTTAAGCTTATTTTCTAAAAGAGAGATGGGTAAGAAACATGTAGAAAATATGATCAGCATGCTATAAAATTTCATGATGCAAGGATACGCACACACTTCTTAGAATGGAGTTGACATATTTTTGCTGGACTGGAGCAGACTAGTTCTTTGGCCACTGGAATGTGTTTATTATCAGTAGGAGTTGGGTTTCTCTGTGCTGGAGCAGTATCTATAAAAACTGGAGTTGGTTTATTATCTCCTGGCATTTGGATCTTTTGCAAAGACCTAGTTTGTAACCCTTCAGATTCTAACATAGTCGTCTTCCCCTTGCATGCCTTGTATAGAAGAATGGTGCTTCAATTATAAAACATGCTACAATAGAGAGATGGAATAGGTACTGAAGAATAGAAAGGCATGACATATTGACATGTATTCCCTCCATCCGGAAAAAATGGATGGGTCTAGGCGTATTTCAGTTCTAGATACATCCTTTTTTATCCATTTAGGCAACATGTAATCCGGACGGAGGGAGTATGGTGTAAGAGCTAGGGATACGATAGGACAACATAGTAAAAACACTAGTTGAATGTAAAACAGTATGCTAGCGGAATACGTATAGAAAAACTAAGGCAACATACACGTGTATGATTGGGAAACTAAGATGGCATTGCAACAGAGCACTAGAACATCACTTCAATGTAAAAAAACATGGTATGGTAGACAAATGAAGTACATACTGATGAATAACAATGCATAAGATATTCAGAAGCATGATGTCCAAATTAAGCAGATGGCATTGTGATAGAGAAGAATGACAATACTTGAATTTGGAAACATGTTATCATGAATGGAATAGGTACTGAATAACATGTATGGAAAAGGTACTGAAAAACAGGAAGGCATGACATATTTACATGCATGATCAGCATGCTAAGGACATGACAATGCAACAGAGTAGATACACTCCAGGACATTATATGCATGTTGTACCCATATCACGGGCCAAGTTAGAGCAAGGACCTTGTGGGGTGAAGAGGATTCAACATCTTTCTGCAAGTCTTCTGAAGAACTGCCTTTACATGTTCCATCATATTGGGTATCATTGACATCAAGTTTATTGGCCTTTACATTGCTCGGTGAGGTTCTTGTGGATATATTAGTGTGTGCAATTATATCTGATATGCATGGAAGACAACTAGTAGTTAGATTTATGTAATGAGTGCCTGTAGGAGACGACATAAATAGTAGGACTGGGGTTAACTAGCAGCAACAGGTCTCAAAAACTAAAGGGAGAACACAGATGAAAGCTACAGAATATGTATCATTTGTACTCGAGATTAACTATATGGCACACAAAAGTATTAAAGAACAATATGGGTAATAGTAGAAGTGGTATAATACTATAATCACCAGCTTGTGGGATAGCACTGGCTGATGGATGATAACTATGGAACAACGTTACCTAAAGAACAAGTATCTTAGCTGAACTATGGAACATCGTTAACTCCTGAACAAGACCCATAAGACATCAGCATGAATATACAGTGAAATGTGATAATCTATTTTCCATGCTTAGATGAATAACAAAGCCATAAATGTTGCACACAAGTAAGATGAGGGTACAACCTATCTGGACGCCATCCATAGGAGTGAGCATCATGTGCTGACTTGTCGATGGCCCTGCAGTTGTTGTGGCTGTCCATGTCGGGCACGCGTATTCGATGCAGGGAACTGTTGAGTGGGGACTATAGCTCCCTTTTCGTGTATGCTTCCCTTGTTGGAGCAGCTGCGGTGAGTCGGAAGACGGTGTGGCTGAAGATGCAGATAACGCATAATGTTAAGAACAACACATCTCTTTGATTTGAAGAAATACACTAAGAGATCAACAGCAAGGCACGGGAGTGGTCACACGTCTATTGACTGAGACTAAATTGGGATCACATGATTTTATTTTATTTTGGTACTGTCCGATCTACGCCGGATGGCTTGATGGCCGTCTTGTGCCTCCCGACTGACACTGTTAGGAATCTTCCCTGAAGAGCCAGCGACTAACGGCAGAGCAGCTTGCCTCCACCGTCCGTGGCCCCGGCGAAAACCCCGCTCCCCGCCACACTGCACTGTCATGGTTGCGCCGCCCCCGGGCCAATCCACAAAGACTCCCCGTCATCCAGATCCGGCGGCGGCAGTACCTTGAACCCACGCAACTCTAAGATAGCCATCTAAGCGCTGCTTCCGCGGCGAACTTGCGGCCACGCACCCTTACGTTAGACACCAGCCAACCGGCAGCCTAGGAGCTCCGCCGCCTCGAGGGGTGCTGCTTCCCATTGGGAATTGATTGGCCCAGAATAAAAATTCAGACAACTGACACCTAAATAAAGTGATTTGAGATGAGGGTGCGACCTATCTAGCGACATGGTGAAGTAGGTGGGTCCAGCTGCCGAGTCGGTGAGGCCGGCGCGGTTGCGGTGGCCACCGGTGGCAGGGAAACAACGATGTCGCGATGGTCGACGGCTACGGGGAAGCAGCGCCGGGACTCTGGACGGATCCAAAGTTGGAGCCGCTCCGGCATCGTGAACAACGGCGGGGGTGAATCGGCTCCAGTACGGTTCACGCGGCCGTCGTCGAGGCAGCTCCAGCAGCACGGAGTAAGAGGCACACGGCTCAGTGCACGATGGCAAATGGACAACGTCTCCGGCATTAGGGAGGAGGGCGGCTGTGAGATTGGTGCGGTGGGGGCGCCATGGAGGAGGGGCTGAGGTTTCGTGGCTTGGGAGAAGGGAGCTTCCGGGGAGAAAGTGATTTGGCACCCACGAGGTATGAATTGGGGGGAGGGGGGAATTGGGAGGGG